>NC_056746.1:1115574742-1115772242 GCF_019279795.1 Protopterus annectens | reverse complement strand
GGGATGATAAAATAATTTTATGCTTGTTTATTTCTGTTCCTATGAACAGTAAGGTTTGTGATGGTTCTAGCACAGGTTTTTTGTAATTTAAGGTAATGCCTCGAGAGGAGCAGAGTTGAAGGACATAATCCCTTGCTTGGAGTAAGTGATGCCTGGTCAGGGCAGTTATGAGCCAGTCATCCAGGCAGGAAAAGACGCATATTCCTTTGTGTCTCAGGTGAGCCACTACTACTGCCATACATTTGGTGAACACCCTGGGGGCTGTAGTGAGACCAAAGGGCAGAGCTCATAACTGGAAGTGACTGGCTCCTAGCCAGAAGTGCAAGAACCTCCTGGACTGCCTATCCATTTGAATATGCTAGTATGTGTCCTGAAGGTCTACAGAGCACATCCAATTGTCTTTCCAGAAATTGAAGTATCGACTGCAGTGTCACCATCCAGAACTTGGTCTTGTTTTACTGATTTGTTCAGACTGCCGAGATCCAAAATGGGCCTCCAGTACCCTGTTCTCTTCAGAACTAAAAAGAATTTTGAGTAAGTTCTGGATCCTCTCTGGCCTGCGGGGACTTCTTGGATGACTTTTTGTTAGCAACTTTTGAATTTCTGTAGTTGCTTGTTCCTTATGAGTGGGTGGAACATTTGGAACCACTTTGTTTCTGGGGATAGGAAGGGAGAAGGGGATGAGGTTTCCTCTGGATATTGCATCATGCACCTGTCATTCATTATCTTTAGCCAGGTTTCTTGGTGCAGGGACAATTGGCCCCTGACTGACTCCAGAGGTGGGCAATCGGGCACTCCTTCAGGAGTGCTGAAGAGGTCTCCCAAGGAAAGTTTCTTTGGAGCGTTTGTTTTGCAGGCCCCCCCCCTGCCATGAAGGCAGTATCTCCCGTTACTGTTCCCTTCCTGCCTCTGGGGGAACTCTCAACTTGTGTGTCTTGGTAAGACCTCTGAGATTTTCTGAACCACATCTTCCTACTTGTTTTTTGACCCTTGTGAAAGGGTCTAGTAGGAGTGGAAAAACACACTCCAATAGCAGACATGGTCTTACCCTCTTGTTCACACCTGAGGAGCATTTCCTTCAGTTCTGGCCCAAAAATGGATAAGCCATCAAAAGAGGTATTAATGAAGGAAGACTTGAAGGGCTCTGAGAAATTGCGAAGACACATCCAGGCTTGCCACCTAAGAGAGATACCTGAGCCTGCTGCCCTACTCGTTCCATCTGCTGCATAAGAAATAAGTCTCATAGACGAGTTGACAACTGAATTCAAGGTAGCAAGCTGAGCATTGACTTTCTCTGCCACTGCGTCAGCTACAGCTCCTTGGAGGGAGTCTGATATTTCTTTAATCAGGTCTCTCTGCAGTCTGGTGAAGTGAGTGAGCTAACTCAGAGACCACAAAGCAAAGGTCGCTTGATGCGAAGGCGTGCTCCCCACACCTATCCACAGTCCTACAGTCCTTATTAGAAGGATGGACAGAGGTACTCATCTCAGAGTTCCCTTTCTAGTGGCTGACGCCATGACCATGGCATCAACTCCTACACCTTTTGTGAGAAAACCTTTTTCTTTTGGGACAGTGATGTATTTATTTGGCCTCCTAGGGGTAGGGTCTATGGTGTCTGGGGTCTCCCAAGCCTTTTGCAAGGTAAATTCGATAAGCTCATTGAAATGGGGAGTAATCCAAGAGGTTGATGGGCGAGACAACAAAGTCCTTCAGGAACACTGACTCCTCAGCCGTAGGGGTGGAGGGCTGCCAATTACCTCTCTGTTTTAATAGTTCTAGGATGTCTCCCAAAGAGACATCTTCAGGAGGTGATTGTAGGGACCCCTCTGCTTCATTGAGGCCAGTGTCAGATGTGGCAGACTCTTTCAGTGTGTCAAGATGCTTCCTCTTGCATGTTCTCTTCCGAGGGACCTCTTCAGTGGGATACTCTGGAGAGGTTTCAGAATATGAGATAGTACTCTGAGGTACATCCTAAGGCCTAACTTCTCTGCAGACCTGTGGAGAGGGCTCACAGGAAGACAAAGACACCTTGTCTGAAGAGGGAGGAAGAACAGAAAAAGATTGTGTCCCACACTGTGAAGAAGTTAAAGCCCTCCTCATTACCTTAAATGCAGACCTTCCCCACTCTGAAAAAGTCCCTGGATCAAACAAACAAGTTGCTGGAGCCGAAGGAATTTCTGGAGCAGAAGAGAGCAGCTCTGAAGCAGAGATGAGAGCCAAACTCACCAATGTCAAGGCCCACCAAGGCATGGTCAGATCCAAAGCGATCCGACAAGTCTCTGTGGACCCGACAGGGGAGTGCCAGCTCACAGAGATTTCCTGCTCTGAAAGCATGGAGACTCTGGGCATATGTTGGAATCAAGGAAGTTGTGGGTCCTGGACCCGACACCCACACAACCTGGATATCGGAATCTTCCATCTCCGAAGCGCAAGGATGGATTGGAGGACGAACTGTAACAGAAGAGGAGGTTTGAGACTAACCAGATTCCTTTGGGCTCTGATCCATGAGAAGTCTAGCCAAAGCAGGTGTCTTCAAAAGTCTCTGTACGACCCTATCCATGTCTTCATCCAATAAACTACTGGTAGACCTAGTGGACAGGGTAGGTGACCTTGATGGAGCTAAAAGTGGAGAAGGTAGCGTCTAAGAATTCTTCTCAATAGAAGGAAATTGGCTCCTGTGTCTCTGTGTAGTGGAAGCAGTCAATGACAGTGAAATTTCCCACTCTGAGGGAGTTTTGGACTCTAGAAGAGATGTCTGCTCTGATAGAGCCTTTGGGTCAGTCTATTTCGGAGCCTTCCACTTCAGCTCCAATGAGGATCTCAGCTCTGATAAAGGTCTTTTATTTGGCTTTCCTGAAGGATCAGAAGAATTGCTAAGAAGCATCTTTATACTGCGTTTTTTGCACTTCTTGAAGCCCAATGTCTTGCTTTCCTGTTTTTGGGGCATGATCATAAGAGAAAAACAGACAAAAATAGCACATTGCACTCTAAAGAAGAGCAAGTCCTCTAACTTAAACGGAATTCACCCACACACGCACAAGCAAAAAACGAAGATTTTAAACAAGGTTTTTTTTTTTTTTGAAGGGTTAAGGAAGGGGATAAGAAAGGTATTGAAGGAAAGTAGGGAACATCATCTAACTAAAACAGACGTTCTTAAACGCCCACTAATTTAAACGAATGTCTAATGGGGGAAAGCTGGGTAAAGAAGTCAAGTAATAAAGAAATTTAGAAGAAATAAAGGTAGAGAAAGATAACCCATGCTAAAATAAAGAAGTGAAAAGTTGTCCTTAGCCCAGAGCTATAGCTGACAAAACCTCTTCGCTGCATGGCAAACGAGATATGGGGTAACTACGGGAATACACTGTGGGTAAAGAATGAGGCCCACAAGTTTTGCCACAGACCTCAAGCAGCAGAATTGGCCGAGACAGATCTGATGCATCGGGTCCGACTGACGTCACCACACTTTTTTTCCAAATCTGTCAAACTTATTGCTTTCTCTGTCATTTTGGACAGGGTTAGTGGCAGTAAAAGGCTTGGAATGTTTTGTTTTTGTTTCCACTTTTTGTGGGTATCAAGCCTTAGAGTTTTAAGAGTGAAATCTATAGGCCCGACCTTCATATGCAACCTGGCATTTTGTTTCCACTTTTTGTGGGCATCAAGCCTTAGAGTTTTAGGAGTGAAATCTATAGGTCAGACCTTCATATGCAACCTGGCAATGTCCTCCTTCACCAGCACTTGGTGGATGACTTTTTCACTCAGAAAGAGAGAAAAAAGAAATTATGCACTTCCCATAATTCCATCTGTGTTGCCCATTTTCAGTCTTCCTCAAATAATGGATTCAGATCCAATCCTGAGATCCGACTCGGCCATTACAATAGCTCGTGGCCACCAAAAAACTCGAGCTTCTTTTCTTCCCATAATGCACCGACCCCTAACATCTCTCAGATCTTGTTTGCTGCTTGACAGAAAGACTACTATGACATTCCATATCTGGAGCTCAACATAAAGGACGGTAGTGTCCTTGAAGCTGCTCGTTCCTGCAGAAGTCAGTCATTAAAAAAGATAGGGGTTGGTGGGTGGGAAGCTGAAGAATGAAAATGGACAACACAGATGGAATGTTATGGTGAGCGCATATCTTCTTTATCTGATGATGTCAATTTTCATTAGACCCAAGACTTTGGAATTCAGGCCGACTGAGGGCAACCTGCCAGCAGATTACCCAAATGTAATGACTGCAACAGTGAAACAAGAAGAACATGTTGCCATAGATCTAGTTGAACAAGCTTTAAGAGATTTTAGTAAGGGCAGATTCAACTTGTTATAGACAAATGAAATGCAATCCAACAATCATATAGCTAGAGTTACCTTTCTAACTGATTCACCCAATTTACTATTTGCAAAGGACATGAACAGCTGATTTGTCCTTCCCATTTCCTTTGTTCTGTGTAAGCAAAAATGTAATAGTTTATGGACATCCAATAAGTACAACTTATATTTACCATTATTTGCAAATTTAGGAAAGAATACTGGCAAGTTAATGGATTGGTTGATGTTGGATTCTGCCACCACCTTAAGAAGAAAGGAAGCATTGGTACGTAACATTACCCTATCCTTATGAAAAATCAAGTATGGAGGCTTAGAAGATAATACTTGAAGTTCTGAAATTCTTCTAGCAGATGTAATTGCAACTAGAAAGATAGTTTTCCAGGTCAGGAATTTAAGATCACATTTAGCTGCTGGTTCAAAATGAGAATGAATTAAGGCTTGCAGTACCAAATTTAAATCCCATGGTAGAGTGAGGTCTTTATAAGGGTGTCTTCGCAGGAGAGTGCCTCTCAAGAAGGCTTTGCAAAGTTTAGAAGAAGACAGTAAAGAATTCTGACATCCAACATGAAAATTGGAAACTGCTGCTAGCTGGATTTTTATAGTTGATGAGCTAGCACCTTCATTAAATAGGCTTGCTAAAAATTCCACAACAGACTGAACTGGAGCTGAGAAGGGGTCAATCTGATTTTCCTCTGCCCAGCAAATTAACCTTTTCCATTTACTCTTATAGAGTTTCCTAGTAGAAGGTTTATGGGAAGATAGAAGTATGGAACAGACAGGGGAAGAGGGCAATGGTTGTCTGGCGATTAAAGGAATAGGAAAAACCATGCTGTTAGTTTGAGGCTTGAGATATCTTGGTGAACCATGCCTGTCGGGTGAGACAGAAGGTCTGGAGTTGGATCTAGAATCCAAGGTGGATACTGCAGATGAGGCCAAAGAAAGGGAAACTAAATCTGCTGAGGCCAGTAAGGCAGAATGAGGATAACTGCTTTTCAACCGGGTTGTTTTCTGCAGGAATATGGGAAGTAGGGGGGGTCAGAGGGAAGCATATGGAAGACCGGGGCCAACTGTGGAGTACAGCATCCCTCAGTGATTCCCCCAGTGAGGGGATTAGGGCAAAAAAGTTGCTGCACGTCTTGTTTACAGAAGATGCAAATAGGCCGCAGCAAGGCTGGCCCCACTGACTGAATATCATATCAGTCACTTTGTTGTTGAAAGACCACTTGAGGTAGTAAGATGGACCTGCTTGGTTTGTCTGCTATCATGCTGGACATCCCCAGAATATGCATTGCTATTAGAAAGTGGATGGAATATATCATCCACTGCTACACTCTGAGGGCTTCTCGACACAGGGGGGTAAACTTCTGGTTCCCCCTGGTTTGTTGATGTACCAAACGACTGACATGTTGTCTCTCTGGACTGCAACTGTTCAGAGAGAAGCAAAGTCTTGGAATGCCTGCAATGGCAAAAGCATTGCTCTCATCTCCAGAACACTGATATGCGAGCTGGCCTCTTTAGGGGACCAAGTGCCTTGGACCATTTTCCCCAGGAAATGCCCCCCCCCATCTGGGACGCATCTGTGGTCACTACAGCCTTGGGCTGAGGGAGGATGAAAGGACTGCCTTGTAATACCTGTTGTGACTGGATCCACCAGCAAAGACATCTTTTGCATACCTGAGTTACTCTTATCTTTGCTGATATGGGTTGAGAAAGTACTGACCACTGTACTACTAGTATCCATTGTAGAAGTCATGTGGAATCTTGCTAAAGGAACTGAAATTATTGCCGCTGACATTTATTACAGGGAATGCAGAATTAATTGAGCCAAAATTCTGGTACTGCACATTATTTTCCTGACCTGCATTCTTATTGTTTGTATTCTTGATAGAGGAAGAGAAGCTACCATAGATACCGTGTTGAACATTGCCCTTAAGAATTCTAATGTCTGGGTCAGTTCTAAGTGAGATTTGTTGTAAATTTATGGTTATACCAAGATGTAAACAAATCTGTACCACCTGATCGCATGCTTCTATCAGTCAATGCTTGGTCTGGGCAGTAATATGCCAGTCATCTAAATATGGAAACACTTGGAATCCCTGTATTCTGAAGTGAACTGCTACTACTACCATACATTTGGTGAACACCCCTGGGGGCTGTGGTGAGGTCAAAGGGCAGTGTTCTGATCTGATAGTGACTGGCTCCCAGGTGGAGTACCTTCTGGATTGTCTGTTCATTTTTATGTAACAGTACGCATCATGAAGGTCTATCAAGCACATCCAGTTGTCCTTGCCCAGAAAGGGCAGAATGGACTGAACCGTGACCATCAGGAACTTTGTGTGTTGAACTAACTTGTTCAATACACTGAAATCCAAAACTGGTCTCCAGTCTCCTCTTTTCTTTCTCACTAAAAAGAATTTTTTTTTTGGGCATTAAAAAGAATCTTGAGTAAGTTCCGGATTCTATTTGGTCTGGTCGGACCTCTTAAATTACTCTTTCATAGCAGCTTTTGAATTTCTAGTGGTGCTGCTTTCCTCTGATTGGGTGAAACATCAGGAAAATTTCTTACAAATGTAGGAGGTAGGAAAAAGGGAATTATATAACCTCTGGAAATAATCCTCTGCACCCAAATGCCTTCTGTTATATCTAGTCAGGTTCTCTGGTGCAGGGATAAGCAATATCTGACTGCCTCCAGAGGTGGGCAATCAGGCCTCCTTTCAGGAGTGCTGAAATGGCCTGTCGGAAAAAGAATCAGTAGATCTCTGGTTTTGCAGGCCTCCTCTGCCATGGGGATTGGGGTAGGGGGCATTGCGGTCCATTGTAGCTCCCTCCTCTGCCTCTGGGGGAACTATCTCCACGTGTGTCCTGGAAAGGACCCTGGGACTTTTGAACCACTTTTTTCTACCTTTCCGTTGACTCCTGGAGAAGGTCCTTTGAAGGGTCGAAAAATACATGCCCACTGCAGAGAAAGTCTTTCTATCTTTCTCACACCTGGAGAGCATGTCTTTCACTGTGGGGCCAAACTAAGAAGTGCTGTCAAAAGGAGCATTGATGATGGATGACTTGAAAGGCTCTGCAAAATCACACAGGTGCATCCAATCATGTCTCCTGATGGAAACACCTGAACTCACGGCCCTTGATGTGCCTTCTGCAGAGTGCGAGATACGCCACAAGAATGAATTCGATATAGCTTTGTAGGGCAGTCAGTGAGAGGCTACTGAAGATTAAGCCTCAGCTGTGTTGGTTCCAGAAGGAGATTTCAATAGTTCTTTAATCAAATCTCTTTGAAGTCTCGTAAAATGTGCCAGATAGTTCAATGATCTGAGTGCAAAGGTCGCTGAAGCATAAACACACTTCTCAAATATGTCAAATGCCCTAGACTCTCTATATTAGGAAGATGGACAGTGGCACTCTGTTCAGCAAGTTCCTTTGTTGTAGCTGCCATCACGACCATGGAATCTACCAGCACTCCCTTACCTCAAAATTCCCTTCCTACTGGTGGAGCCAGAGTCTGATCTTCTGGGGATGGGCTCAACTGAATCAGGTCCTTCCATGCCTGCTCACTGAGCTCATTGGCGGGTGGAGTAACGCAGGAGGTAGACAGGCCAGCTCCAAAGTCCTCCAGAAATATTGATTCCACCGGAGAAGGGTCTTGGGAAGACCAGCCACCCTTCTGCTTAAGGATTTCAATAATGTCGCCAAATGAGACATCATCAGGTGGTGAATTTGGGGACCCCTCTCCTTCATCAAAATCAGTATCCTCAGTGATTGACTTTTTAGGAGAGTTCAAGTGCCTCCTTTTGCATTTTCTCTTCCCAAGGACTTTCTCTGTGGGATGGTCCGGTGAAGTATCAGAAAAGATTAAAATACCCTGCTGGGTAGTCTGGAAGCTTTCAGCTGGCTGTCCCTGTGGGGTACAATGTTGAAGCTCAAGGTGCAAAGACATCAGAGACGTAGAGGGTGGATTCAAAGTGGTAGGCTCCATCTGGCCTACTGAAGCAGAATACACTCTTCACAACCCCGAAAGTAGAGGACTCCAGAAAGAAGAAAGACAATGGAGCCAAGAAAGCAAGTTTCTGGCCCATCACCTCCCTTGGCTTTGAAAACAACCCACTCAAGGTGGAAGTCTGAGCTGAGCTGTCCAATGCCAAGGCACTGAAAGAAGAGTCGACTCCAACCTCTTGGATCCGACAGGGATGCTTCAGAGCAACATTTGGATCGAACCAGACAGACCTGGAAAGCTTGGATCCAAGGACTCAAACAACAGGCTGGATTAGAGAAAGAGCTGTAATGGGTGGAGTAGTAGATGATCAGACTTCCTGACCCGACGGGATAGGAGCCATAAGAACTCCAATCTGAATATGAGCCATGAGGAATTTCCTCATCATTCTCTCCATATCTGCTTCAGTGAGACTCCTGGAGGAAAACCTTTCTAGGAAGGGAGAAGGCACTCTGGATGGGAATGGATCCAGATGAGGAAGATAAGTTGTCCTCGGTAAAAGCTAAGGATCGGATACCAGTTTGATTGGATCTGACAAAGGTCAGACTGTAACTAATTTTGGATCCTCTCTTTCTTTTTAGGTTCTGAGGAGGAAGAGGCTGAAGATTCAAAAGGTTTAGATCTTTTAGCAGGGTATCTAGTCTTGTGTTTGGGGGGACTGAGACCCAGTAATGGCCTTGGAGAAGGAAGTTGTCAGAAAGCCTTTCAAAATTCTTTTTTTTTTTCCAGACAGGGCTCAGGAGTTAAACCTGTGACAGATGCTGCATTCTTGCTATAACTGTTCTGGGCCTAAACAGTACACACAAAGCTTATGGACATCATAAAAGGGAAATTTATGCCCACACTTTTTAAATCCTGCTGATGCTTTTTCGGACATCCTGAGAAAGTGGAGAGAATACCACAACAACAAACTAATGTTTTTTTAAAAACTAGAAAGAAAAGGAAGGCTAAATATCAGCGATGGTAAGTTGAAGGGATACAAATATTTGTACAAAGAATAAGAAATTTACCAGCTATGGTATTAGAGAGATACACAATGTGTAAAGTGATAGGGAAGAATAGGCTAGGCCCACCAACAATGGTAAGAAAAAAGTACACTCTAACTGTATGGAAAGTAAATGTTAACAATAATAGCAAAAATAATTTTAAATTTAAACATCAATTAAACAGTTTTAGGAGCCAGTATGTAAAACATGTAAAAAAGAATGATCTTCTATTCAACAACTCAAGAGCTGAAGGCGACCACGTCTAGACGCAAACGTGGCACACGTGATCTAACAGATATTAAGGGTTAGTGCACTATGGGTAAGGAAGGAGCTCAAGAACATTTTGGTGGCTACAAGCTAGTGTAATGGCCAAGTAGGATCAGAGGATCAGATCTGAACCCATTAGTTGAGGAATGATTGAAAATTGACACCATCAGATTGTGTGGTTCTCCCTTTTTGGCAAGCTTAGCCTGACATATGGCTTGAACAGGCATTCTTAAGTGCCCAAGCCATTGCATCCTCCACAGGGATCATGCCAGAGGGAGCAGGCCTGGCAGTCTGAAAGACATGTGGATGCTTTAGTGGTAACATAAAACCAAGCTTTGGAATATATGGCAAAAGTTCAATATTTTTGGAAATATGTTTTTGAAAGTTTCTTCTTTTTCTGCTGAAGGGGAAGTCTGTTGCAGGTGAGTCTGTTGCCATGGTCCCATGCACCAGATCCCTGAGGAGTTTATTCTTACAAAAGATTTTGACAGAATTCAACCAGTATAGTTTTAGAAATAAAGCAAAGGAAAATATTTTAGAAAGTTACACCTTGTTTTTCCCAGCAAAAAAAAAAAAGATGCAGTATGGCCATCCTTGGAAGGAATCTATCTATAGCAAGAACATTTACATTTCCTGACATTCATAAGCAATTTTTAATAACTTTTCCACAGAAAAAGGAAGGCTCTTCAAAAGGGATACTTTTTTGCCTTACATTTTAGCTGCAGCCAACTGCTTATATGCTGATAAGCTATGGAGAAGTCTGTGTAAATGTACCCAAGGCATGAAAGTTCTAATTTTTGGTGTGCCTGCACATCCCTCTTATACCAGCATATAATCTTGTGCCAAGAGCAGAGAAAAGTACAGTTTTGTACCTACCATAAATGTAGATGTTCGAGGATTCCATTGCTGCAGTCCTTACTATTGGGTATAGTCCGCATCCAGTCGGCCCGAATACCAGAGTATAAGGCTGACGTCGGTCATGGCGCATTAGACTGACGTCAGTACGTCAGGGTACTAATGCGCATGACCGGCGCCATATCCTCAGTCTTTTCTTGCCCCAGATGTCAGAAGACCCTAAAAAGACAAGGCCCAAAATACCTGCACCAAAACATGAACAAGATATACAAAAATATAAGCAGGTAAACTCACCTACACTACCACCCCTAAACACAGAGGGGAAGGAGGGAGGGTAAATTGGACTGCAGCAATGGAATCCTCGAACATCTACATTTATGGTAGGTACAAAACTGTACTATGTTCTTCGTCTTCCATTGCTGCAGTCCTTACTATTGGGTAGAATCCCAAAGCAGAGGTAAGGGAGGCTGGCAAATCATAAAGAAGCAGGAGCAGACAACATGCCTTGCAAAACAGTTGTGGCAAAACCAGCCCTAGACTTAGAGTAGATAGGAAGGTGATAATGCTTAGAGAAAGTATGCACAAGTAGCTGCTTCCAAAATATCCTTAGTTGCCACCCCCCGTAGAAATGCTGTTGAAGTGGCAGTAGCCCTAGTGGAATGAGGCCTAATCCCAGCTGGAACCACCATGCCATGATGGGAATAACAAAATGCAATGCAAAAGCCAATCCACCTAGAAATAGTTTGTGTTGACACAGGCTTGCCCTGCGAACTCAAAGCAAAAGAAACAAACAACTGCTGAGACTGCCTAAAATCCTTAGTCCTGCTTAAGTAATAACGCAATTGCCTGTGTACATCTAAAGTATGCAAAATCTTTTCCCCTTTATTTTGGGGGTCTGCATAAAAAGTAGGCAAATGAATAGTTTGGTTTAAAGCCACACTAGAAACCACCTTAGGCATAAAGGAAGGATTAGTACGGAAGGATACCCTATCCTTATGGAAAATCAAAAAGGGCTCGACTGCCATAAGGGCCTGCAACTCAGACACCCTTCTTGCAGAAGTAATAGCCAAGAAAAAAGCAGTCTTCCATGACAAACATTTCAATTCAGCAGTAGCCGCAGGCTCAAAAGGTTGTAGAGTAAGTCTTTCCAACACAAAATTGAGATCCCAAGCAGGAGTAGGAGCTCTACGTGGGGGTCTTATATTCTTTGCCCCTCTAAGAAACTGCTTGAACAAAGGATGTGAAAACAAAGGTGGGTCACAATCATAGTGAGCTGAAATTGCTGCAGCATGAATCTTAAGAGAAGAGAAGGACAACCCTTTGTCCAATAACTCGGTAAGATATTGAAGAGCCACACTCAAATTAGGCTCAGAAATCTCCAAATTCTTTGCTGTACTCCAAAATAAAAATCTCTTCCATTTTGCTGCGTACACTCTCTTTGTACTAGGTCGTCTAGCTTCCATAATCACATTTAAAACTTGTTGAGGAAGTGGAGACCTGCTGTGTTTCAACACAGAATATGCCAGGCTGTTAGATGAAGAGAGTGAAGCTTGACATTGAGCAGATGACCGTCCTTCTGAGATAACAGATGAGGAATCAGAGGTAAAGGCCATGGAGGCTTCTGTACCAGACTCCGTAGTAGTGGGTACCAGTGTTGCCGAGGCCAATCTGGAGCTATCAAAACCATCCTTGGCCTGTCTTGTCTGACCTGTAATAGTACCTTTGGAAGAAGAGGCAGAGGTGGAAAGGCATACACAGGAAGATTTTCCCAACTGAAAGACAGAGCATCCACTTTCCAAGCTGTGTGATGAAACCCCTTTGTGCAATACTTTGGCAGCTGGTGGTTTAGTGGAGAAGCGAACAGATCTATGTCTGGAGTTCCCCATGACACTGTCAATGTCTGAAATACATGAAGATCCAGTTTCCACTCGTGGGGATCCATGATTTGTCTGCTTAACACATCTGCTAAGGAGTTCCGTGCTCCTGGCAGAAACCTTGCCTGAAGAGTTAGTTGCAAGCTTAGCGCAGTCTCCCATAAAATCATTGCTTGCCTGCACAGAGGATAAGAATGTGTTCCCCCTTGTTTGTTGAAGTACCACATGACAGTTGTGTTGTCTGTTAGAATCAACACTTGCCCTGGAAGAAGTAACTCTTTGAAATCCAGCAATGCGAACTGGACTGCCAACATCTCCTTTATGTTGATATGTAGATGCTGAAGTCTGGCAGGCCACTCGTCTTGTATCCACTTTCCATTGAGATGAGCTCCCAAAGCAATGTCTGAGGCATCTGTCAGCAAAATCCGACTCGCCTCTGGCCGGGTCACAGAGAGTCCCTTGTTTTAGGTGACATTCCTGAGCCCACCAGAAAAATTCACTGTGATGGCAAGGTATTATTTAAATGACAGTGTTGAAATCCTGGCAGTGCTGTGTCCATACAATTTTGAGATACCATTGTAACTTCCTCATATGCAGTTTGGCATTGGGAAGCACCAGAATACAAGATGCCATGAACCCTAATGCTTGAAGGACTGTCTCTGCAGTCAGCACGGACTGATGAGATAGTTGATGGAAGTAAAGTGACAGACTCTTTTGTTTGTCCGGGGTTAAAAAGGCCATCTGGGCTGCTGTATTCAGTCTCACACCCAGAAAGCACATGGCTTGAGAGGGTACTAGACTGGACTTTATTTCGTTCACAGAATACCCTAGGCATCTTAGCACTATAGAGGGTACTAGACTGGACTTTATTTCGTTCACAGAATACCCTAGGCACCTTAGCACTGCTATAAGATATTCCAGATGCTGTAGAAGGTCTTCCTTTTCTTGAGTCAGAATCAGGTAGCCGTGTAAACAAGGATAGATTAGAAGTCCTCGGAGCCTGAAGTAAGCTATTACAGGAGCCAGAACCTTTGTGAATACGCTGGGCGCAGTAGATAAGCCAAAGGGCAATGCAGAGAACTGAAAATGAGAATCTCCAGCTCGAAACCGCAGAGACTTCCTGTAACTTAGCCTGATAGGCACATGAAGGTAAGCTTCCTTGAGATCTAAAGTTACCATCCAGTGATCATTGCCCAGCAGGGGAAAAGCAGTTGTAAAGTCAACATCTTGAACTCGGGAATGTCCAGATAAGTGTTGAGGAGAGATAAATCCAAAAGCAGTCTCCACGCGTTACCCTTCTTTGGTACTAGGAACATGCGAGAATAAAATCCTAGGCCCCTTACTGAGACAGGGACTGGCTGAATGATGTCCAACACCCATCTGTCTGGAGTAATTAAATCCCAATTTTCTTGGAAAAGAGACAGTTGTCCATCAAAAGGAGCTGCCAGACGAGAATCTACTGGCAGCTGAAAAGGCAGGCCATTGGGTCTGTTTACGAAAGGACTGACCCCTGCCCTCACCAGAAGTCTGAGCAGGTGAACTCTCTGTTCTAGGTCTAAAAAAAAAAACCTTGAGCCCTGCCCCTACCACGCCTAGACCTACCCCTAGACTGGGAATCATAAGCAGGATATGTCCGGGCCTTAGCAGGCCAATTTCTACTAAACTTCGGTGGCTGTACCTGCAAAAAATCTTTAACAGTTTGCATAGACTTAGCTTTGTCCTCCATATCCTTTAAAACTGCTTCCACAGGCGAACCAAACAACACATCAGACTGTAAAGGAGCATCCAAAATCCATGTCTTAACATGCCAAGCCAAAATTTTGATCCCTCAACCAGGCATGCCTGCGAAGAACAGAACTAGTGGCAGCCACCCTTGAGGAGGCCTGCACCGCATCAAAACCACATTGCAAAGAATGCTTGTCCACTTGTTCAGACACAGAAACAAAATCCAGCAAGTCTTTACAAGCAATACCTTCTGACAAAGCATGCAACTTAGATTTCAATTGTGAAAGGAGATAATTTAGATATTTCATCATGTGAAACCGACAACTCAACGCTCCCATGGCTAGAGTGGAAGAAGTATACACTGTTTTACTCCACCTATCTAACACCCTTGCCTCTTTGTCAGTGGGAACAGGATCTTTAATCACAGAGGCCGTAACCCCTTTAGGCCCCTGAGAAACAGTGTCTGGGTCCGCCCTAGGACTCTTAAACAAATACTTATGAGCTGCGGGCACCCTATAGTACCTATCAGGTTTAACAGGAGCAGGAGGCAAAGAACCAGGGTACAGGGAAGCCTCCGCAAAAACATCGTCCACCACATTCAACACAGGAGGCATAGCTAAGGGCCTATGCTGGGGTAAAAACAAGAATTCCCTAAGCCACTTCCTGGAATCAGAGTAATCCTGGCCATCCCATTTAAAGTGCTCCCACATGGAATGCAGAGTCTCTGAAAATGAAAAATCCTCAGGAGGAGAAGCCGAAGGAGTGGCATCATCCACATCAGAATCAGAATAATGAGGATACTCCTGCAAATCTTCCAGAAGACTCAGAAGCCCCTGAACCCTGTTCAAAACTGTCAAACTCAGGTTCCACTCTAGGCCTCTAATCAGGAGGGCCCATAGAACCTCCAAGCATAGTAATCAAATCTTCTGCCATGTTAAGCATATGTTTCTTAGGTACAGAACCTGAAAGGCTAGGAGAAGCCCCTACTAAAGCCGAAGTTGGCCTACCTCTAAAAGAAGGTTTGGCAACAGAAGGAGAGGCTCTAACTACTTCGGGAAGAGAGGGAAGAATAGTTACATGAGAAGCCCCCTCAGCCTGGCCTGCCCCCAGAGAGGGTACATCCAGTAACAGTAAAGTTTCTGCCTGAGACTCCATAGAAACTCCTGGCAAAACCTCTGGCTCCACCGAGCCACCTAAAGAACCGACGTCCAGGACTGCCGGTGCATCAACCCTAGGCTTCGCTGTTGTGTCCTTGTGCTTCCTGGATGAAGCGGGCGTCGGAGCATCCGACGGCATTTCATAATTGCATCCCAAACACTAATCTGGCACAGTCTAACCTCCTCCCAATAGTGTGTTTGTTAAACCTAGCACAAGAGCGGCCACCAACAACGTCGTGCTCAGGCCCTAAACAAGGTATACACAACGTATGGTAATCCCTATGAGGTACGTGTTTCCCACAAGAAATACAATTATACACTTTTTCTGACATCCGGTTAAATACTGAGGCAAGAAAAAACAAAAATGTTCCCCAACGGGGTACTTAGCCAACTCTGATTCGGTCTGAAACTCCGGTTTCGGAAATATTTCAGAACGCCAACCTGCACTCGCAAAACAGCTTCTGCATCGGATCTCGCGGCAAAAAAGACTGAGGATATGGCGCCGGTCATGCGCATTAGTACCCTGACGTACTGACGTCAGTCTAATGCGCCATGACCGACGTCAGCCTTATACTCTGGTATTCGGGCCGACTGGATGCGGACTATACCCAATAGTAAGGACTGCAGCAATGGAAGACGAAGAACATCAGTGAGAAAAGAAGGAGCCCAAAGTTTTGCAGACTGGCCAGATGTCTGATATCCTTAGCAGGCTGCATCCGATATAAAATTATGGCTACTGCAACAGTGATGTAAGGAAGAACATTTCCCTATTTCTGGAATCTGTTTCCCTCAAACAGAAAATTATCCCTGCATTCTTCTCACTACTGTCACAAGCCCGTTCTGCTCTTGGTGACCCAAACAGGGTGAGACCAACATCCTACAACCTTTTCCTAACTTTATCACTATAATTTCCTCTCCTCTGGCTAATAATCTGTGCCAGAAGAGTTACAGGTCATGTGTACGCTACACTACTGAATACCTATCCCTCATATCCTCCCCACTGCAGCATCTACTTTTGTGTTATTAGCAAAGACACTGATTCTGTTACTCCTGAAATACAACTTAATGTAATAATACATACTGGACCCAGAATTAATCTCTGCAATACTCAAGTCACTTTATTTGTTCTTGACAACATCTTCTTCACCACAATCCTCTGTCTTTAACTTCAGCTATACCACAAATCCCACTTCTCAAACTCTGCAGCTTTCCACTAAATCATCTACATGGGACCAACTCAAATACTTTGGTGAAGTCTCTGTAGCCTCTATGCTGTTTGGACCTTTAATACCCATCAGACTTCTTGAGTGTTACACTCCAAAACAAAACATTAAAATCTTTGGAACAAGAGCTGCTTGAAGTCGGCAAGGTTATTTCTGGAAACAGATTACCTATATTTTACTTAACTAGCCATGACCCTGCATAATTCTCTATATGGTGCTGTGTAAAATTCCATCCCAAGCAGTTCCTTTAAATTCTTCAAAATTTTAAGAATACAAAAAGTTCTTCCTGACTACTAAAATGAAGCTCTTTGACAAAACGCCAACTGCATGCAACATTTAACCAACTGCAGTACCAAAGCAAAAGCATGAACTTACCATCTTCCCTCCTGTGGCTTTCATATGTTGCCTCTCTGCCAACCAGTGCTTATCTTGTGGATCAGCTGCATACTGAAAAATATAAAATGCAGGCCAGAATTAAGTCTTTATGGGGAGAATCTTGTACAAATAATAAACCAAAAACCATTACCATGTGATAAATGAAGTAATTATTTGCAAATACACATATCTGCCCATACTATTTTTCATAACCTATTTTAAAATGCATATTTGAACATTATGCAATCTTCTTTATCCAGTAATACGGACAACTCATTTCTGTATATACTGCTGTGTAAAATATTTCCATTTGCATGTTGAAAAGTCATTTACTTAGGCTAGAAAACTTTTATATGCAGTTCCATTTTGTAGGACAACAGTCTCAAGCCACATTAAACACTGATTCCAAAACGTTCATTACAGCAGGATTATAACAAAATTCATTCACCAACTCAGTAAATCTCCCCAAATTGAGGGGAAAAAGGCTTGCAATTCAAATCTGGCATCCAACTGTCTGTGGGCTCACACTGGTAAGCAAATGCTCAACTACACAGGTGATCAACAGCAAAGAGGAAATGGTAGACTCCAGAAACATGAAATGGATGACCATGTTGCCAAAAGGGAACACACCGGGGAACACTGACATGATGGTTCTTTGCACCTGAAGAGGCGGCCAGACTTTCATTACACACTCTCTCAGTTAACCTAGGACTAAATGCAGGTTGAGAAGTTATACATTGCATGGTTATGTGGTGTCAGCACTGAAACAAAAATAGCAACATACAGGACATACAGGCAACCATATCTAGCACTAGGTGACCTAGGCAGCTGTTGGCCCAGTACTATCTGGAAGTCCCTGACCTGGATATAAAAATAAACACTCCACATCAAAGAACTTCACTCTGTCAAAAATAGTGCCAACAATAATGTTCAATTTAATCTGAAGTCTCCCCATCTGCTCAGCCTACCTACAAAACATCACCTGCCCAGCATCAGCAAAGACGTCCAGCATGATCTGACTTAAAAAATTCAGGGAATATGATTTGATATAACTGAAATGCTCAAACATACAGCAGTCAGCAGAAATTGTCAGTAAAGCTGTTGAGTGCTCACACACGGAACTAAGCAGAGGCCTGTCAGCACAGTATCTATCTGCAGTGCAGGAGATTTCACACAAAGAAGTTAGCCATAACACAGTCTGCATGGGGGAAACTTACTTGAATTTGGGACATTAAAGCATGAATTCTGAAACATGACAATCATTCTAAAGTACAAATTCGGAACTTGTACAGGGGAGATTCATGTTTTATACAAGTGTGTGTATACTTCTGAATCTTGGATATCTTCCTTCAGTATGGACTGCAAAAGATTTCTGCCTCCAGTATGAATATCTGCCTATGACTGATTGCAGAAAATTCAAGGTAAGTCACTTGGGAGTACAATTAGTTAGTAATACCAACTTATTGCTTAGAATATACAAGTTTTTATTCAACATGTCCACTGTTTGATTAACTGACTTGCTCAAAATGACACAGTTTTGTCCATTTCTTGTGAACTTTGTTGCTTTCTGGCACATTATTGTGGATTGCAATAATTAAATAATGATGGGCATGAGTTTCAGACTATGCATCATTCAGAAAACACTTGTTAATGCAAAACATTTTATTATAACAACTTTCAATATATATAAGAGAAACATTTAGAATCTGCTCATCATTTTTTTTTGGTCTTTGTCTCTGTTTTGAACTAAGAAGTTGAACATGAGGCCTGTTAAGTCCGGGTGAGTCATACCTGCTGGGTAAGATAGAAGGTCCGCAGCTGAATCTAGAATCCATGGTGGATGTAGAAGGCGAGGCCAAAAGAAGAGAAAACAAATCTGACGAGGACAGTAAGGGGCAATGAGGATAATTCTGCTCTTCAATCAAGAAGCTTTCCTTAAAAACTTGGGTATGAGGGATAAAGGGGGATAGGAGTAATGGAGACAGGAGGGCCAAGCATGAAGTAGCGCATATCTCCCGGTGACTCCCCCATGGGGAGATCAGGGAAAAGAACCTGCTGCATTTGTTGTTGAGGGATTAGGCAAATAACATGGTTGGCCCCATCGATGGAATAGTCGCTCTGCTATGTTGACACAGACACCACCTTGTGAGGCATCAAAAATGAACCTGCTTAACTTGTCTGCAATCATGTGCATTGCTGTCAGAAAGTGACTAGAAAAGATTGCCCATTGCCATACTCTCATAGCTTCTCGACAGTTAGGGTACGTTCTGATTCCCCTGTTTGTTGTTGTACCATACTACTGACATACTGTCCGTCTGGATTTCAATAATCCTGGTTGGGAGAGGTCTTGAAAAACCTGCAATTCTAGCAGGACTGCTCTCATCTCCAGGACACTGATATACATCATGGCCTCTTCTGAGACCATGTGCCTTGGACTGCCCTTCCCAAGAAATGCTCTCCCCCCCAGGAGTTGAGAGGTGTCTGTGGTCACTGTGGCCTTGGGTTGAGGGAACAAAAAGACGGCCTTTGTGGAGCTGACTGGAGTGACTCCACCAAAGAAGGTAATTTTTGCACACTTCAGTAATCTCGACTGGCATAGATAATGGGTGCTGGAGAATAGAGTGTCCATTGAAAGATTCTCCTATGGAATCTGGCAAGCTATACAAGGGTGACTGCCACTGCTAAGGATCACAAGCTTTGAAGCATCAGTTGTGCCAGAAGGGAAGAATTTCAAATGATCTTCTTGAACTGGAAATGAATGATTTCTATTCGAGACTGAGTGCTGACCCTGGCACCAAAACCGTAGGAGCCAATGCCATGGCAGCACCATTCAGCCCCGGAACAACAGATGATGACTGCGGCAGAGGAACAGCAGTGGCAACTGAGCTCGGAGCAGACAGAGTAGGTTACAAAGACTTTGCTTTTTTCCTAGGTAGTTCGGAGGAGAATCGCACGGGAGAAGATCTCCTGGACTCTTGGGACTCCCTGGGCTTTTTAGGTTAATGAAATAAAGTGGACATCATCAGATGTTTTATTCTAGGATCATGACCTTAAAAGAGAAAATCCCAGCAGCTATCTGCTGCAGAGGGCCTTCAAAGCCACAGCTACTGGGGTATTGGGAGCCAACTACTTTAAATCATTTGTTATAACAGCAACTGTATACATAACAGCCACCTCTTAGCGTGGGAGAAGACAAAAGTACAGTTTTGTACCTACCATAAATGTAGATGTTCGAAGATCCACATTGCTGCAGTCCTTACTTATGGGTAGTCCGCGGTCCTCGGTCGGCCCAAATACCAAAGTATTAGGCTGACGTCGGTCATGGGTGCCTAGAACTGACATCAGAGCGTCAGGGTATAAAGGTGCATGATCGACGTCATATCCTCAGTCTTTTCTTGCCCCAGATGTCAGAAGGCCAAACAAGAAAGGCCACAGCCAAAAACAGAATACCTCCCAAAAACATGCCCAACAACAACCATCACCTAAAGCATAGCACCCTGTTAAACTACAGTGGGGAAGGAGGGAAGGTAAATTGGACTGCAGCAATGTGGATCTTCGAACATCTACATTTATGGTAGGTACAAAACTGTACTATGTTCTTCATCTCACATTGCTGCAGTCCTTACTTATGGGTAGAATCCCAAAGCAACGGGAAAGGGAGGTTGGTAAAAATCATAAAGCATTAGGGGCTGCTAAAATGCCCTGTAAAATTGCAGTGGCAAATCCAGCCCTAGACTTAGAATAGAGAGGAAGGTGGTAATGTTTAGAAAAAGTATGCACTGAACTCCAAGTAGCTGCCTCCAAAATATCTTTTGTAGCTACCCCCCTTAGAAAGGCCGTGGAAGTAGCAGTAGCCCTAGTGGAATGAGGCCTGATTCCAGCCGGAATCTCCTTACCATGATGGGAATAACAGAAAGAAATACAAAACCCAATCCATTTAGACATAGTTTGTTTTGAAACAGGTTTACCCTGTGAACCCAAGGCAAAAGAAACAAACAACTGCTGAGACTGTCTGAACTCCTTGGTTCTGCTCAAATAATAACGCAACTGCCTGTGAATATCCAAAGTATGCAAAATTTTCTCGCCTTTATTTTGGGGGTTTGCATAAAAAGTAGGCAAATGAATAGTTTGGTTTAAGGCCACACTAGAAACCACTTTAGGCATAAAGGAAGGATTAGTACGCAAAGATACCCTATCCTTATGAAAAATCAGGAAAGGCTCCACTGCCATGAGGGCCTGTTATTCAGAAACCCTTCTTGCAGAGGTAATGGCCAACAAAAAAGCAGTTTTCCATGACAAATACTTTAACTCGGCCGAAGCTGCAGGCTCAAAAGGTTGTAGAGTAAGCTTTTTCAACACAAAATTGAGATCCCAAGCAGGAGTAGGAGCTCTACGTGGGGGTCTTATATTCTTTGCCCCTCTAAGAAATTGCTTAAACAAAGGGTGAGAGAATAAAGGAGGGTCACAATCATAGTGAGCAGAAATGGCTGCAGCATGGACCTTTATCGAGGAGAAAGACAAACCCTTGTCCAATAACTCAGTAAGATATTGAAGAGCAACACTTAAATCAGGTTTGGAGACATCAAAGTCCTTTCCTTTGCTCCAAATAAAAAATCTCCTCCATTTATCAGCGTAAACTTTCCTGGTACTAGGCCTCCTGGCCTCCAAAATAACATTCAAAACTTGTTGTGGAAGCTGAGACCCTCCAGAGTCTAAAACAGAATATGCCAGGCTGTTAGATGCAGAGACTGAATCTTGACATTGAGGAAGTGATTGCCCTCTTGTGACAAAAGGTGCGGAATCAAAGGCAGAGGCCATGGAGGTTCTCGTACTAGACTCCTCAGTAGTGGGTACCAGTGTTGTCGAGGCCAATCTGGTGCTATCAAAATCATGGTTGGCTTGTCTTGTCTGGCCTTCAAAAGTACCTTGGGAAGAAGAGGCAGAGGTGGAAAGGCATATACATGCAGATTGTTCCAACTGAATGATAGAGCGTCCACCTTCCAAGCTGTGTGATGAAACATTTTGTGCAAAACTTTGGCAACTGGTAATTTAGTGGAGAAGCGAACAGAACTATGTCTGGAGTCCCCCATAACACTGTCAATTTTTGAAATACATGAGGATCCAATTTCCATTCGTGAGGATCCACTATTTGTCTGCTCAACACATCTGCTAAGGAGTTCTGTGCTCCTGGTAGAAACCTTGCTTGAAGATTGAGGTGTAGATTGAGAGCAGTTTCCCACAAAATCATCGCTTGTCTGCAAAGAGGGTAAGAATGGGTTCCTCCTTGCTTGTTGATGTACCACATGACAGTAGTGTTGTCTGTTTGAATCAACACCTGCCCTGGGTGAAGTAAGTCTTTGAAAGCCATCAATGCAAACTGGACTGCTAACATTTCCTTCAAGTTGATATGCAAATGTTGGAGTTTGACAGGCCACGTGTCTTGCACCCATTTTCCATTGAGGTGTGCTCCCCAAGCCTTGTCCGAGGCATCTGTCATTAGAATCTGACTCGCCTCTGGCCGGGTCACAGAGAGTCCCTTGTTTAGGTGACATTCCTGAGCCCACCACAAAAACTCCTTCTGAATGCAAGGTATTATCTGAATGACAGTGTCTAGATCTTGGCAGTGCTGTGTCCATACATTTTGAGATACCATTGAAGCTTCCTCATATGCAATTTGGCATTGGGAAGCACCAGAATACAAGATGCCATGAACCCCAAGGCTTGAAGGACTGTCCTTGCAGTCAGCCTGGACCGTAGAGACATTTGATGAAAATAAAGAGAAAGGCTTCTTTGTTTGTCCGGGGTCAAAAGGCCATCTGGGAAGCTGTATTCAGTCTCACACCCAGAAAGCACATGTCCTGAGAGGGTACTAGACTGGACTTTGTTTCGTTCACAGAATACCCTAGGCATCTTAACACTGCCATCACATACTGTAGATGTTGAAGAAGTTCGTCCTTTTCCTGTGCAATAATCAGGCAATCGTCCAAATAAGGATAAATCTGAATTCCTCTTAGTCTGAAAAAGGCTATCACTGGAGCCAGAACCTTTGTGAACACTCTGGGCGCAGTAGATAAGCCAAAGGGCAATGCAGAGAACTGATAATGTAAATTTCCAGCCTGAAAACGCAGGTACCTCCTGCAAGTGGGCCTGATAGGAACATGAAGGTAAGCCTCTTTGAGATCCAGAGTAACCATCCAGTGATCTTTTCCCAACAGAGGTAAAAGCTGTTGTAAAGTCAGCATCTTGAACTTTGGAATGTCCAGATAAGTGTTGAGGATAGATAAATCCAAAATTGGTCTCCACGTGTTCCCTTTCTTTGGAACTAGAAACAGGCGAGAATAAAATCCTAGGCCCACTTCTGACAGAGGAACTGACTGTATAGCTCCCATTTGAAGAAGTAAAGAAATTTGTTTGTGAGCCTCTATCCTTTGCCGAGGAGGGACGTCTGGCATGCCCTTGAAAGGAGGCATGGTATGGAAATAGAACTTGTAACCTCGGTTTATAATGTCCAATACCCATTTGTCCTGGGTAACTAAATGCCAATTTTGTTTGAAAAGAGCCAACTTTCCTCCCAAAGGAGCTGCCAGGCAGGAAGAATCTGGCAGCTGAAAACGCAGGTCATTGGGCCTGTTTACGAAAGGACTGACCCCTGCCTTCACCGGCAGATTGAGCAGGCGAACTCCATTGTCTCGGCCTGAAGGTACTCTGAGCTCTGCCCCTACCACGCCTAGATCTACCCCTAGACTGAGAATCAGAAGAAGGGTACGTCCACCCCTTAGTAGGCCAATTTCTACTAAACTTTGGAGGTTGTACCTGCAAAAAATCTTTAACAGTCTGCATAGACTTAGCCTTGTCTTCCATTTTCTTTAAGACTGACTCCACAGGAGGACCAAACAAAACTTCAGACTGTAAAGGGGCATCCAGAAAACATGCTCAGACAAATTCTGTTCCTTAAGCCAGGCGTGCCTACGAATAACTGAACCAGTTGCAGCCACCCTAGAAGAAGCCTGTAAAGCATCAAAACCACATTGCAAAGAGTGCTTTCCCACCTGTTCAGAAACATGCACTAAATCCTGCAATTATTTACACTCTATACCCTCTGCTAAAGCATCCACTTTAGATCTTAGCTGAGAAAGAAGGAAATTCTGATACTTCAACATATGAAACTGGCAGTTCAAAGCTCTCATCGCTAAAGTAGAAGAGGTATACACTTTCTTACCCCATCTATCCAAAGCTCTAGCTTCCTTATCCAGAGGAACCGGATTCTTAACAACAGAGGCTCTAACACCCTTAGGCCCCTGACTAATAGTTTCTGGGTCCGCCCTAGGACTCTTATACAGATATTTATGAGCCTCAGGCACCCTATAATACCTGTCCGGTTTAACTGGAGCAGGAGGCACAGAATCTGGATTAAGGGAAGCCTCTGAGAAAACATCCGAAACAACATCCAAAACCGGAGGTATAGCTAAGGGTCTATGCTGTGGCAAAAACAAGAACTCCCTGAGTCTCTTCCGTGAATCAGAGTAATCCTGTCCTTCCCACTTAAAATGCTCCCTCATGGAATGCAGAGTTTCAGAAAATGAAAAATCCTCTGGAGGAGAAGCAGAAGGAGTGGAATCCTCTGCATCAGAATCAGAATAAGGAGGGAAATCTTGAATGTCTTCAGCAGAAGACTCAGAATCATCTGAGGCCTGCTCCAAACTTTCCAACTCTGGCTCCATCCTGGGCCTCTTATCAGGAGGGGGCATAGAACCTCTAATTAAAGTAATCAAATCCTCTGCCATTTTAAGCATGTGCTTTTTAGGCACAGACCCTGAAGAACCAGAACTGACACCAGAGGAAGGCAAAACAGACCTGCCCTTAGAAGGAGCCTTAGGAACAGTAACAGAAGGCCTAACCACCTTAGGCATAGAAGGGAGAATAGTAACCTGAGAGGCCCCTTCAGCCTGACCTGCCTCCCGAGAGGCCACATCTTGTAAAATCAAAGTTTCCCCCTGGGACTCAACAGAAACTTCAGCCGGATCCAGCTGTTCAGCTGCAGCTTCTAAAGATCTGGCGTCTGTAACAGACGAATCATCCTGCCTAGGCTTTAAAGATTTGTCTTTGCGCTTCTTAGTAGAAGCCGGCGTCGGAACATCCGACGGCATGTTATAATTACACCTCTTGCCAAAGACTAACCTAGCGCAATCTAACCTCCGTTTTATAGTGCGCTTATTAAACCTAGCACAAAACCGACACCCGACTACGTTGTGCTCCGGTCCCAAACAAGGAATACAAAGCGAGTGGTAATCCCTATGCGGTATCTGTTTCCCACAAGAAATACAATTATTCACTTTTTCTGACATCCGGTAAGTAACTGAGGCAAGAAAAAACAAAAATATTCCCCAACGGGGTACTTAGCCCAACTTGGTATCGGTCTGAAACTCCGAAACCGAAAAATTTCAGAACGCCGAACGGCACTTGCAACGCTGCTTCTGCATCGGACCATGCGGCAAAAAAGACTGAGGATATGACGTCGATCATGCGCCTTTATACCCTGATGCTCTGATGTCAGTTCTAGGCACCCATGACCGACGTCAGCCTAATACTTTGGTATTCGGGCCGACCGAGGACCGCGGACTACCCATAAGTAAGGACTGCAGCAATGTGAGATGAAGAACATCTGTACTACTGTATATGGTTACCTTAAAGATTACAGATGGTAAACTGTTGAGGTCTCATTTGTACGTATTACCACACAAGGTCTACAAATCAAAAAGGGCTACCAAAAGCTCAGACCCATACACGTTCCTGCAGTCAGCCTATAGCTCTGAAATCAACTGCAAAAGGCTATGGTAACCTTAGAGACTGGTTTGCCCATAGCAGGAGAAAAAGAAACTAACTGGTCAGATTTTATGAATCTTTTTGTTCCGTGAAGGTAAAAATGTAATTGTCTAAGAACATCTAGGAAATTTAGGCAATACTCACCTCTGTTTGAAAAATCAGGAAAAACTATGGGAAGCTGCATCATCTGGTTGATTAGTCTCAGAAACTATTTTTGGTAGAAAGGACAGATTAGTTCACAAGAACACCCTGTCTTTATGGAAGGTTAAGGAAGGAGGCTTGCAGGATAAAGCTTGTAGCTCTGATATTCTCCTAGCAGAAGTAATAAAAATAAAAAATAAGGTTTTCCATGATAAATACTTCAAATTGCAACTTACTTATAGGTGGCTCAAATGCGGCATTAATAATGGACTGTAGTACCAGATTCAAGTCCCAAGGTGTGGAAGGATCCTTGTATGGATGTCTGAGCAATAAGGTTCCTTTCAGAAAGGCTTTACAAAGCTTTTGAGACATTAGAGCTGTATCATTTAAACCACTGTGAAAGTTGTAAATTGCAGCTAGCTGTACTCGTACAGTAGAGGAGGAAGACCCTGCATTGAAAAGCAATGCTAAGAATTTTTAAGACCTTATCTACTGGTGCAGAATACTTCCACGGTGGTGCAGCGGTAGCATTGTTGCCTCACAGCAAGAGGTTCTCCCGTTCGATTCTCGGCTGGAGTGCGGGGATTGCCTTCTGTGTGGAGTCTACATGTCCTCCCCGTGGTTGGGTGGGCGTTCGAAAGACATGCGTAAATGGGCGTGCCTTTGTTGAAGGTTGAACGTTGAGCTGGCACCTCGGCGTTCGTGAAACTCTACTGCCAATCATTAGCGGACTGGAGTTCCGCTGTGGTGACCCCTAACCGGGAAAAGCCGAAATACAACATCAACATCTACTGGTGCAGAATATGGGTCAATGTTATTCTCTGTAGCCCTTTGAAAATTTTTGCCACTTGCTATTGAATAATCTTCTAGTCAAAGGTTTATGGGAGGATAAAACAATTTGTTGAACTGGAGTACAGAGACTAGTACGCCTGGCAATCAGTGGAAAGTACAGTTGTGTACACTTATGATAAATGAAGATGTTCGACTGTATTCACTGTTGCAGTCATCACATTTGGGTTATCCCTGCCAGGGTAGCCCTCGGCCAGCCCGAATACCAGAGGCTTAGTATTTTTGCGTCGGTTGCTGTTGCTCCAGGATTGACATCAGGTCGTCAATAGTATAAAGTACGGCAGCCGAAGCCATTACATCAGTTTTTCTTGGCCTAACCTGTCAGGAGACTCTCAGTAGGAGCCAGGTTCTGGTGGAAGAACCCACCAGTAGAAAGCAAATACCAATATGTACCTTGTAAGGAAAGAAGAAAAAAAGGGGGGATAGAGGGAAGGGAACCAGGACTGCAACAGTGAATACACTTGAACATCTAAATTTACGTAAGTATACACAACTGTACTATGTTCTTCATGTTTCACTGTTGTCACCACATTTGGGTTGATTTCCAAAGCTGAGGAAATGGGTGGAGGCAGTCAAGAAACTAGGGGCTGGCTAGGCTGCCCTGCAAGATTGCAGAGGCAAACCCTGCCCTGGATTAGGAGAAGAGAAGCAGGAGGTAATGTCTGGTAAAACTGTGAACAGATGTCCAGGTGGCAGCTTCCAGGATGTCCCTGGTTGAGACTCCTCTGAGGAAAGCTGCAGAGGTGGAGGCTGCTCTGGTGGAGTGAGCCCTGACCCCCTTGGGGGGAGGCTTTCCATGTTGTTTGTAGCAGAAATGGATGCAGTGTGCTATCTATTTGGTAATGGTTTGTTTGGAGATGGCTTTGCCTTCCATCCCTGTAGCAGAGTTAACTAGCAATTGATAAGACTTTCTAAAGGATTTAGTCCTTCTAGATAGAATCTGAGCTATCTGTGCACATCCAGAGAGTGCAGGATCCTTTCCCCCTTGTTCTGGGGATTAGGAAAAAAGGTGGGCAAATGAATGGATTGGTTGAGAGCCACAGTGGACACCACCTTGGACATGAAGGATGGGTTAGTCCTGAGTGATACCCTGTCAGCATGGAAGATGATGAAGGGCTCCACAGCCATGAGTGCTTGCAGCTTGGAGACTCTTCTGGCTGAAGTGACGGTCAGAAGGAAAGCTGTCTTCCAGGTGAGACATTTTAGCTCTGCAGAAGAAGCTGGTTCATAGGGGGGCATGGTAAGCTTTTCCAACACAAAGTTAAGGTCCCAAGCTGGGGTTGGTGCTCTTCTGGGTGGCCTCAAGTTTTTAGTCCCTCTTAGGAACTGTTTGACCAAGGGGTGTGAGAAAAGGGGCTGCTCAGTGGGAAAATGAGCAGAGATAGCTGAGGCATTGCCAATAAACCAAGACGTCTTGACTTGTAAGTAATGAACCAAACCAGCTCCAGGAAAACCTAGTACTTTATTGAACCGAGCACTCGAAACAACACTAGACAAAAAACAACAAAAGACTGTTTCACTAAGCACTTTCACCCATTGTAACAGTTGGGCATCATCAGAGTACTAGGTTTTCCTGGAGCTGGTTTGGTTCATAGCAGAGGCATGAATTTTAATAGAGGAAAAAGAGAGGCCACTGTGTAGTAGGTCAGCTAAGTAATCCAGGTTGAGAGGGAGGGAGGGCTGTGCCGTACTGGCTCCCTTAGCCTGAATCCAGGTGCAGAACCTTTCCCATTTGTCAGCATAAGACTTTCTAGTACTAGGGCATCTGGCCTCACGTATAACATCTAGAACCTGTTTACTGAGGTTGGCAGATTGATCTGGGGTTAGGGAATAAGCCAAGCTGCCAAACTGAGTGTTTGCAATTGGGGATGCATGAATTCCCCTTCTCTCTGGGTCAGGAGGTCTGGAAACTAAGGTAGATGCCATGATGGCAGTGGGGACAGGCTGGCATACCACGGGGTACCAGTGCTGGCGAGCCAGTCTGGAACTATAAGAATTGTCCTTGGTTTTTCCTCCTTTATTTTGAACAGTACCCTGGGATGATAAGTAGTGTAGGAAAGGCACAGACCGATAGACTGACCAAGGGAAAGGACAGGGCATCCACTTTCCAAGCCATGCAGTGATGCTCCCTGGTGCATAATTTGCTGAGCTGACGGGTGTGGGAGCCAAAGAGGTCGACCTTTGGGGTGCTCCATTTCTGAGTTAGTAGGGTGAAGGTTCTTCTGTTGAGCTGCCACACATGTGGGTCCAAAAGACATCTGCTTAATTTGTCTGCCAGACAGTTGAGAGAACCTGGTAGGAATTGTGCTAACAGGTGGAGTTGCAAGGCAGAGGCTGTGTGCCAAAGGGTCATGGCCACCCTGCATAGAGGGTAGGAGTGAGTCCCTCCCTGCTTGTTGATATACCACATTACAGTGGTGTTGTCTGTTTTGATCAGGAGAGCCCCTGGGGAGAGAAGGGGCTTGAAAGCTATCAGGGCGTGCTGGACAGCCATCATCTCTTTTTGGTTAATGTGCAGAGGGATTTGCTGTGGGGGCTCCATTGGCCCTGTATGCACCTGCCGTCCAGGTGTGCACCCCAGGCACAGTCTGATGTGTCTGTGGTGAGGGTCAGGGCAGTGGGGGGTGGTGAGAAGGGTAGCCCCTGTTGTGGGAGCATGCTGTTGCCCACCAAAGAAAACATTTTCTGAGGCAAGGAATTATTGGTATAAGAGTCTCCAAGTCTTGACAGTGTTGACACCAAAGGCTTTTTAGGTACCACTGAAGTTTCCTCATATGCAGTCTGGCATATGGAATGAGTAGTATGCAAGATGCTATAAACCTCAGAGCTTGCAGGATCTTCCTTGCAGACAGCTGAGGTCTGGTGGCTAAAGAGGTAAGTACGCTGTCAGGAAAATTTGTTTTTCTGGTGTAAGGAATACCATCTGGGATGCTGTGTCCAAGGCTTGCTCCCAATAATATAATCCTTTGGGTGGGCAACTGTTTGGATTTCTTTTCGTTGATTGTGTATCCTATGGAGGTTAGTAGGGACTTTACAAAGGCCAGGTGCTTGAGCAGCTTTTCCTGGCCATCTGCCTGCATTAGGCAGTCATCTAAGTATGGGTAAATCTGGATATTCTTTTGCCTGCAAAAGGCAATGGCTGGAGCCAGACATTTTGTGAAAACTCTTGGAGCAGTAGTTAAGCCAAAGGGAAGTGTAGAGAACTGAAAGTGCTGAGATCCTGCCATGAAACGGAGATATTTCCTGCATGATTCCCTGATAGGAATGTGGATGCAGGCCTCTTTTAAATCTAGGGTGGCTAGCCAAGCATCCTTGGACAGCATGGGTAGCAGCTGCTGGAGGGTGAGCATTCTGAATTCTGAGATCACCAGGAAGGTGTTTAGAATGAACAGAGGAAGGGGCGCCATACTCTGAATGTTGCATGATGGGTGGAGTTATGAAGATCATTTGTGAATAAGGAGAAGATGAGTGGTCCTAATATAGAGCCTTGAGGTACTCCAATGTTTGTTGGAAGTTGGGGGGATAGTTCACCTTCCCACAGAACAGACTGGTGCCTGTTTGAGAGATAGTGTGTGAACCAGACAATAGCTGAGGGCAAAAAAGAGAGGGTAGTCAAGGTGTCAAGTAGTTTGGAATGGACACCATGTGAAATGCTTGGAAAGATCTAAGAAGAATGCAGAGACATAGTTATGGCTATTTCTATGTTCATTAACATAGTGAATGAGAGAAGGGCTGTAGTAGTGCTATGAAAGCCATGCTGTGAACAGGAGAGGAGGTTGTTCGTAAGCAGAAATTTCATGATTTGATTGTGTACACACCTCTAAAGCAGTTTAGATTGGGGGGGATGGCAATGAGGGCGGTAGTTAGAGAATTCATATGAGTTGCCGCCTTTGTGCAGTGGTATAATATGGGACACTTTCCAGAGGACTGGGTCATAGAATTCTTGTAGAGAACGATTGATAAGAATAGAGACTGGATAGGCTAGTGCATCTGCAGCTACATTTAGGAACTCTGCGGGTAGACCATCAGCAGCCAAGGTAGTGGTTTTAGTTACATGAGTAGTTTTTTAATTGTGGAAGTAGGGACAGGAGAGAAGGTAAAGGGAGGGATGTTAACTGGTGATTTTTTGGGGGTGTGTGGCCAGTGTTATTTTAGTGTAATATGGTGGACAGTGCAAGAATGGACTTGGTAAAATGCACATTAAATAGAAAGGCTACGCTGGCTGTACTATTGGTGGAAGTAGGAGCTGGGGTGGTTGTTTTGCCGGGTTTTAATGAGTTAATTAACTGCCAAAACATTTTAGGGTCTCTTGGGTTTTTAGTTTGGATTTTGTGGTAGAAATTTTCCTTATCTAGTTTGATTTGTTTTTTGGTTTTGTTCCTTAGTTGAACATAGTCCTGTCTGTCGAGGTTAGATCCATTTTTCTTCCAAACTTGCCAGGCTTTTATCTCTGCATTTAAGCAAGGATCTTGTGTCTCTACTTAGCCATGGTGCACAGTTTGCCCTGACTCGAATTTTCCTAGGGGGTATGACTGAGTTAAGGATATTGGTGAAGGTGTTGAAGTATTCAACTGCCTGATCCAGATCTTGGGTAACCAATGTATCCCCAGTTACATCTTTTTAAGATGGAATTAAAGTCATATGTGTTGAATTTGTGAAGATTCCTAATTTGTCTGAAGACAATGAGATTAGCTAGGTTGATCCGTTTGCGTATAAAGAAGGTAGGTATGTGGTCACTAAGACCATCTGGGAGGCATCCCACTTGGTAATTGTGCTTGGGGCCATTAACAAGTGTCCAATCTAGAATATATTGTCTCTTAGTTTTTTTGTCAAGTCTAGTTGGTTCTTGTATGAGTTGAGTAAATTCTAACAGATTAATATGGACTGAGGATTTATCAGAATTATAGGCAAGTCAGTCAGTATTAAGGCCACCTAGGAGGATGGTTTCTTGAGGTAAGTTTTCTGATAACCACTGCAAGATTTCTTCCATGAGAGTGGAGTTGTTTCCTGGGGGAATATAGCAACAGATGATATTCTGACTTTATTTTAGAATTTTTTAGGTTTAGGACTGCACCGATGGATTCTGCATTCTGAAAATTAGGGAAGGAGGGTTGTAGTGGTTGGACATTAAGATTGTTTTTTGAGAGTATAGCAACACTTCCTCCTATTCTGTTTACCCTGTCACGTCTTAAGATATTATAGCCTGGTGGAGTTCTGTCTCCACTGTGGATAGTCAGTTTTAACCAAGTTTCAGTTATGGTAATAATGTCTGGGGAGTACAGGGTTATACTTGCATGAAGGTCAGTTAGTTTTTTAGCTATACCCCTAACCTTGATATTAAGGAATAGCAGGTCTGATAGTTGTTTATGTGTAAGCATGGTGTTATTAGGTCCTGGGTTAGAGTGTATGTCACCAGAGCTTAGTAATTTCTCTGTAATCATTTGTATATGCTTTAATTTGTGTGTTATGTCCAAATTATATTTATATGATATTTTTGTTTTGCCTATGCTAGGTGTAAGCTTAAGTTGTATGTGTTGTGTTGTCTTGACATTGAATAATGAGGGACTTATAGACAGGTTACAGTGTTTGTCTGCGAGTGTGTGAATGTGTGTTATGTGGAATTTGAAACTGAGAGGAAGTGAGTTTGTTTGTGGGGAGGTGATGTAAGCTACAGTGGTAAGGATGAAGAGGGCAAAAGTATGTATTAATGTCGTTGTTATCTAAGGTAGGTGGTGATCTAATGTAATGTAATGTAACTTTGTTGTGGATTGGGGGAGGGGTTTGGGTGGTTTAGTGGAAGAGTGGATGGAGTGGGAAGACAAGACGTTAAGAGTGTGTTGACTGGTGTATGGAATGGTTATGTGAAAAAGCAGCTAATATAAATATAGGAGTAGTGGGGGTGGGTGGGAATTGGGGGTAGGGTAGGACAGGGTAGGGAATCGGAGTGAGCCTGAGCTCAGTGAGGGCAAATGGAGCAGGCCCAACCAGACTGCAAAAATTTACACAGACTATGTGAAAACTGCAACTACAGATGAAACGCTTGTAAGTAACAGTTCTGCATGGCACTCATAGGAGAGCAACCGCAATGACTATAACTCTAGGTAACTATCAAAATTGCTGTTTTTGGTCAGATAACAGATTGAAGGTCTGCAGCATTTACTATTGCCTACTGAGGGGGGGGGGGGTACAAATTGCTAGTGCTTTTGAACCTGTATGGAGCGCTTACAAAATAACTAGCACATAGATGCCAGATAGAAGCAGTAATGAGAGCTAAAAAAACCTTGATTAAAACTAGTTGCCTTTAGGGCTTCAGTTCTTTCAGGAGCTGTAATGCAGTGTTCCTAGCGTAGCAAGCCTTTCAATTGACACAGGGCTGTATTAGGTGATTATGAAGTTTGGAATACTGCCTAGGAGGAAAAGGAGACAACAAGCAATTAGATGGATAGGATATACCACAAGTTTAGCATATGTAGTACTTCTGAGCTGGGTAAATATAGTACAGACTACTGGAATTCAAAAAGTACCTTGGAAGCCATCAGCATAATAACATCTGGGCTGGTAGTGTAACAGCCTGCATTAACAACGTGGTAGGAGGCACAGTAGACTTAGAAAGTATGTAAGGTTCCTACAACTAACTGAAGTGCATCAATGGTTAGCAGAGTCAGAAACGCTGTCCACATATGTTGCATTAATAATGCCAGACAGCCTACAACTATATTAAAATCTGTACAGTTGAAATCTATGATAAGAAAGGCAATATAATAATTCCATAAAAGTGCATGTGCTTGTACTTCAGACACTTCACAGAGCTAGTATACAACCTAGCTCTCAGTATACTATCACACAGTAGTTCACACTAGTTCCCAATTATAACAGCAAGTAGTAGTTCAAAAAAACATTATTCACATACATAAACAAATGTATTTCCTCCTACTTTTCAGCCCTTTAACCTTATAACAAATTTCCAAGTCAGGCAGCTTCTTAGCCATACAGAGACAGTTTATGGCAGTTCCTTAGAATAAACCCACAGGTGATGAACTACGTAAAATATCTGCAGTATGTTGAATGCTTCTTACAAATATAGTTCTCCTCCATATCAGAAATTAATCCTACAACTTTATCCCAACTTTCCAAATCTGGGGACTTCACAGCAACACTTCTATGTGCAACAAATCAATGAAAGCATACAAAGTATACAGTGTGATGGCAGATAAAATATTAATGCAATTACTCTGCCCACCTCTGTCTATGAAGACTGTAACTTCTGGCAATTATCCCACCTTTCATTTTCCAGTTGCTCATTTATTTACTTTTTTTATTACGGTGTGACGTTTTTTTCTCTGCACGTTTGAAGCCCATTGCTGTTCTCATTTCTATCACTTGTGATAAATATTTCAGACTTGTATCACTGTGTTCAGTGAAGTGTTTACATACATCCCAGCCTCCTGCGCAAACCTCATTTCATGTGCAAAGGTACTGCCTATATTCTGTTGTGGCACACCTCTGCAGGAACTCTGTAGTAAGCTCCTTCTACCATTAGCCATTTCTTACCCACTGCATTTTCTTGTACTGGAAGAAATAAATTTTAAAAAGCCTCTGTGTATTTTTTTTTTTTGGAAAAGCACTACAGTTATCTGCAGTACATCCACTTTATACTGATCAACTTTCAGTATTTATTCAAATTAATTTCTAAGCTGGTGATATCCCTAACAGCAAAACTATAGGTTATCATTTTCATATCAGTCTATATATATTTCTACCTGCAATGCTGTGGTTCAAACTATTCAATTAAATAAAATAAACAAAGATCATTCTCTTATGACAACAGCTTCTCAATAGTAATCTGTTTGTGTGGTACATCTTCATGTCAGAACCCAGCTTTTTGTTTGCCATTCTGCCTTTAATAAGTTACTTGTCTACCAAGGCAGAAAATTCTTCCAAAACAGATACCACTGTTCAGCATACACCAGCCCACCTCCAAATGTCCCTGACTGAGTGAATCATTAATCTTGAATCAATCTTTCTTTAGTATTAAGAGATGGTAGGTCTCAGACTTCCAAGATTGAATGGCAGGTTGATTAGAGCTCTACACATGTGAAAAAAATGAGAATTGTTAAAAACATACAATAAACGTTATTCATTTTGTTAAAATTCAGTTACAGGCCTGAATGACAGCAAAGAGGAAATCTGGAGAAAGTATGAGAACATCAACCAGAAATGGAAAAGATAAAGCTCTGGCAGGGAAAAACCTTGCAACTGTCAAGCAAAAGGCAGTTCAAATTTCAGCTTTAATATAGGAAATGCCTTCCATAAGTGGCACACTGGAGGAAAATATATACATACATACATACATATATATATATATATATATATATATATATATATATATATATATATATATCTAAAAAACAGAAAGTTCACACCGGGGATCACACCAACAGCACTACTAGATACGGGCCAAGGGTACTAGCTGCTAGTACAAGGGTCTAGGGAACTACTAAAGGGGTGGTGAATACCGCACACCGTGGCTGGGTTAATATATGCCTTATATATATATATATATATATATATATATATATACATAAATATATATATATATATATATATATATATATATATATGTACACATACATAGGGTCTATATTACGTGATCGAAGACACTGTTCTTCAAACGCGTAGTAGTCAAACCAAAAACATGGAAAACACATAACCGCAAATGGCCACGTCTGCAAATTTTTTCCTAGGGAAAAAATTTGTGAGGTTGTAAACAAACGAAACACTTCCCAATCCTAATTAAGTAGGGGGCTTCGCCCATCACACCCCCCCAACGTGGGAGGCTGCACCCCACCTCCTAACTAAATATACCAACTCCGAGATCGTTCAAAGTTGGTGAACAGGGCAAACCGCAAGAATGGCCAACTGAATTTTTTCCCTAGGAAAAAATTTGCATATGTGGCTATTCGCAGTTTAGTGTTTGCGATGTTTTCGGTTCGACTATTACGAGTTCAAAGAACAGTGTCTTCAATCGCATAATAGGGAACATATATATATATATATATATATATATATATATATATATAAAACATACACACACACACACACACATATATCTGTAAAGATGAATGGCAAACAGAGGAAAAAGGCAGAGCAAGCTTTTAGCTATTCAGACAGACTGATGAAATATGCAAGAAAGTAGTTTTTCTTAACTGTAGTGTATCCAAGCTTCAATTTTAAAAAGAAAGACTGGAAAGAAGAAAATTAAAATTAATATAATGTGATCTTGGGCTGCTGGCAGATGTAAAGTGCAGTGATCATGTTATACATAGATTTAAAATATATTAGTTGCTCCTGTTTTATAGAGATGGATGCCTAGACTAATGTCTTCAGTTTATGTAAGCTGTACACGATATCTTCTTTCTTTCCTTCTTTATTTGACATTTCTTTACCAGGGAAGTCCAGCTGGGTCAAATAGTGCCTATTTTCAGTGGATGCTTGAGGGGAAAAAAAGCTCCACAATTACAACCACAATCTATCAGAAATCAATTACAGATATTTTAAATCATGAAGTATAATGTAGCACTACAAAACACAGGATTGAAAAAATGTGATGAGAAAAACATAGAACATATGATGTTAAGTTGTCTATCTCGCCTTCATTCTTGCTGGTTGGGTTCGGAGCCGATCTTCGGCTCCGACTCGGCCATCTACTAAAGCTCGAGAGCTATTTACTGGCTCAACGCCTCCCCTTATCCCACAATGCTTGGCGCTAGATACCCAGTTCTCGTTTGCCGCTTCAGCTACGAGGTTGCGTTTTTACTGGCTCAGGTCGTATTAATCCTTTTTTTTGTATTACTAGCTAATATTTACCTTGTATTTTTTTAGATATAGATTGTTTTTCCCTTGTAGTGTAGTTAGACTGTGTATCCCCTAGTTTGTCCCACTAAGGAAACTCGTTTTCTGTTAGAGAGTTTCTACCCTCCCCCCCTTTGTTTCTCTCTATTAGTGGCTAACCCCACCCTTGTTGTACCTATAGGAGTAGTGTTTAGCCTTGTAGTATTTGTATATTTTTATTAAGGATAGTTATTATTAAGTGTGTGTGATAGTTTTTGTGGTTATTATTGTTAGCTTAACTAGTGCGGGTGAGTGAGTGTTTCTGTCCGCCTTGTTTAAGCACTAGTTTAATTTTTCTCTCTTTAGTATCCCCGGGCCAGTATGTCCAAGGATACTAAAGTTTCAGGCTTCAAGAAGTGTAACTCGTGCTGTCAGAAGATGTCGCTGACAGACGGTCACACTTCTTGTGTTTATTGCTTGGGTTCCCTACACCTGCAGGACTCCTGCTCGGTCTGTCATGCCTTCAGCTCGAGAGTCCTGCAGGAGCGTAGGAACAAGCTTATTTTGAGAGGCTTACTTAAGCCTGAAGGATCCCCGGCGAAACCTCAGTCTGGGAAATCCTCAAAGCTCGCCAAGCTGTCGGCTCCCAGTTCGGAGCCGTCACTGGGCAGAGAATATGGCTCCTCTTCGGCTCCGGCTGGAGCTGACATCCCTAGACCTCAATCGGCTCCGACTTTAGTGTCGGAACCGTCGTTGGGCCGAAAACGTTCTAGGTCCCCTTCCTTAGAATCGGTTCGTTTGGCTCTGAGATCACCGTTGTTTCAGTCAGAACGAAGCCATAGGTCCAACTCCTGTTGGTCTTCCAGGTTATCCGATCATGACTTGAAGAGGGTGGTCAGTAGACTCCTTAAACCGCAGGCCCTGGCCAAAATGTTAACCAGCCCTTCTCAACAGACTGTAGTCTGCCCCGGTGTCTTCAGCAGATCCTCCTCCGACTCCCTTTTTGTGTTCGAAACCGGAGCTGGTTGGGGCTCGAATCTTGGAAACGGAGCCGACACCACATCTTTCGGCTCCTTCGTCGGCTTCAATCTCTTCATTGGTTCCTTCTTCGGAGGGATCTCGGCACCGGGACTCCCTCGTCGGCTCTGAGGGGGTGAGTGGCATCGGACCCTTGTCCGACCCCATTCTCCCTCTCGGGGCTTCGGCGCAGGTGAGCTCAGCCCCGACATCGGCCTCGGAGCCATCCCTATTGGTGTCGGGAGGGGGTTTACGTCTCTTTGGAGCGGGGGACCCTCTGCTCTGCCTGATAGGGGCACCTTCAAGGTCATGAGAAGTGTGCTGACTCCTGAGTCGGCTCCTCCCTCCCATGGTGCCTGCATCGGTCTCTGTCCACCCTCCTGACCCCAAGCGTGGAGAACCGATGCTCCAGGTCGCCCCATTGGGCGTATCTTCCTCTTCCGAGGCCTCCCCTGATCATTCAGAGGAGCCCCCTTGGAAGAGAAAATGTAAGAGGAAACATGTCGACTCCCCCGAGTCAGTCACGTCTGATACTGACTTGGAGGATTCAGAAGGGTCCCCAAGATCCCCCTCTGAGGATGTCTCTTTTTCAGACATCCTAGAGATCCTTAAGCAGAGGGGGAACTGGACTGCTCTTAACCCTTCCGAGGATGAGTCGGTATACCTGGATGCGTTTGGTTCTCACCCTTCCACCTCCTGGGTGTCTCCACCCTTCGACCCGCTCATGGAAGTAGTGGCTCAAAGGGCGTGGTCAGCCCCGGACACAGTGGAACCAACTCCCTGCAGGCCAAGTTCATTACAGCCCCACCCAACAAACAATTTTTGACAAAAGGTGTCCCCGTTGATGCCATGGTGGTGGCAGCAGCCACTAAGAAGGAGTTGGCTGACCCTTCGGTGCCTGTCCATCCACCTAATAGAGAGTCTAGGACAATGGACAGGTACGGGAAGTGGATGTTTCCTCAGTGACCTTTTCCATGTGGTCGCTGAATTATCTGTGCCATTTCACCCGCCTTCAGAGGGATCTTCTCAAGGAACTGGGTGTTACCATTCAGGATCCATCAGCTGCTGGGGCTCAGGATAAGATTAACTCCCAACTGGCGACCCTTAATCGTCAACTCCTCCATGTGGCTCATTTCTTATGCAGCCGATGGGGCGAGTAGGGCCGCAGGTACAGGCGTGGCTTTGAGAAGACATGCCTGGATGTGGTTATGTAACTTTGCTGACCCCTTTAAGGCTTCCTTCACCAATACCCCCTTTGATGGTTCGGCTCTGTTTGGACCACAGGTGAAGGATACCCTTACCAGGTGTGAGCAGGAAGGCAAAACTCTCTCTGCCGTGGGAGTCCGTTTTTCTACTCCCTCTGGACCATACCCTAAGGGTCAGAAGAGTGGGAAAATGTGGTTTCGGAAACCACACATGTGGTGAGTTTCCCACCAGGGGCAGGGGAGGGAACAATAATAGACGCCGCCCGAGGGGCAGAGGGGGTCCGCAAAATCAGGGTAGCAGAGAATCTTTCTCTGACAAACCCTTTCAGCACCCCTGAGGGGCTGCCCGACTGTCCACCTTCGGAGGCAGTCGGGGGAAGATTGCCACTATAACCAGAAGCCTGGCAACTCCTCACACAAGACAAATGGGTACGGTCCATCATATCTGAGAGTTACAAAATCCCCTTTGTCCACACCCCTGTACAAACAACCAAGTCTCTTCCAGATGTTCCACCCGGTCTAAGGGAACAAGCAGTGCCAGAAATTTCAAAACTGTTAGAAAAAAGGGCCATCCAGCCAGTCCCAGCAGACCAGCAAGGATCTGGAATTTACTCCAAGTTCTTTTTGGTACCAAAAAAGACAGGGGACTGGAGACCCATTTTGGATCTCAGCAGGTTAAACAAATCTGTTCAAAGAACGAAGTTCCGGATGGTCACGCTTCAGTCCATTCTACCCTTTTTGGGTCAGGACAACTGGATGTGCTCCATAGACCTTCAGGATGCGTACTACCATATCAAAATGGACAGGCACTCCAGAAGGTTTCTCCGCTTCCGGCTGGGAGCCAGTCACTATCAATTCAGAGCCCTGCCCTTTGGTTTCACCACAGCCCCCAGGGTGTTCACCAAATGCATGGCAGTGGTTACGGCTCACCTGAGATGGCGAGGATTCCAGGTGTTTCTATATCTAGATGACTGGCTTCTTACTGCTTCCACCAAGCATCAGCTACTGCGAGCCAGGGATTATACCATCCAAACTTGCTCCGAGCTAGGTATCTCAATACATTTTGAAAAGTCTGCATTGTCGCCTTGTCAGTCTATAACCTTTATAGGCGCAAGATTAAACACAAAAGAGCTGTCTGCAAAACTTCCTCTAGACCGAGTGTCAGACATTCGCCGACATGTGCAGGTCTTACTACAGTGCAAGAGGATTCAGGCCAGATTTGTACTAAAAACTTTGGGTCTCATGACAGCAGCAATCATACTAGTACCCCTGGCTCGTTTTCACATGCGGATTCTTCAGTGGATGCTCTTTACCCAATGGTCTGTTCAACAACTTCCGATGTCTTACTACATAATAATCACTCAATCATGCAAAGACCACCTGGCTTGGTGGATGGTCTCCCCGCTAGTACTCCAAGGCAGACCATTTGTTCTTCCTCCTCCTCCTGTTGCCATGGTGACCACGGATACCTCCCTGATTGGGTGGGGGGGCATTTTCAGGGCAGGACTGTCCAGGGCACTTGGCAACCTCTAGAGTACCACCTGCACATAAACGTCTTGGAGATGAGAGCAGTGCTTTTAGCGTTGCAAGCTCTTCAGGACTCTCTACCCACCGGGACTATTGCAATTCAAACAGACAATATGTCTGTAGTGTGGTACATGAACAAGCAGGGCGGAACCAAGTCCTATCCTTTATGTCGAGAAGCACTCAGACTCTGGCAGTGGGTGATCTTCTCAATGGTTTCTGACAGCAACGCACATCCCCGGGAAGTCCAACGTCATAACGGACAGGCTAAGCAGAGCTATTCTCATGCCTCACGAGTGGTCTCTCAATCAGTCAGTAACGGACAAAATTTTCCGCAGATGGGGTCAACCTTCCTGCGACCTTTTTGTAACTCCTCTCAACAGCAAGTGCAACGATTTCTTCACTCTCTTCCCCCTCCCTGGCCACTCCCCCAGAGACGCTCTAGTTCATGATTGGCCTCGGGGTCTTCTGTATGCATTTCCACCTTTTCCCCTAATTCCCAAACTAATTCAGAAGGCAACTGCATTGGGAGCCAGGATGATCCTCATTACCCCTTACTGGCCTCGACAAATTTGGTTCCCATTCCTGCATCGTTATCTGCTGGAGCAGCCTTGGAATCTGGACCCAGTGCCAAACCTCTTAGTCCATCAGTCGGGCGGGCTGCACCAATCCCTTCAGTCTCTCAACCTCACAGCTTGGTTGCTCCACTTCCAACCTTAGCCAGGCTTCCACATATTTCTCAGCCAGTGCGTGAAATCATCCTTTCTTCGCACAAATCTACCACCAGGAAGACTTATGCTAGTAAGTGGAAATGTTTCTCTTTCTGGGCAGAGGCTAGGAATATAGACCCCTTTACAGCCCCTGTCCATCAAGTTCTAGATTTTTTAGCAGAACTTTTTCAAGCTGGTTCCTAGTCTGCCATCATTAGGGTCCAGTTAGCTGCTATCACAAATTTCCACGCTGGCCTGTCAGAAACCAGCATCATGTCCCACAAACTTTGCAACGTCTTTCTTAAAGGGACTATTTTGCTTAGGCCCCCGGTCAGAGATCCCCCGCCTCCGTGCGATTTAAACTTGATATTAGCATCCTTGATTCTCCCTCCTTTTGAACCTGCGGCTTCCTGTTCCTTAAAATTACTCTCCTGGAAGACTCTCTTTTTAGTAGCCATCACCTCAGCTAGGAGAGTTTCGGAACTTCAAGCCCTCTGTATTCGTCCTCCTTACCTTGTGTTTCACAAGGATAGAGTTTCACTCAGGACTAATCCTTCTTTTCTACCCAAGATACATTCTGAAACAAACCTGAATCAGGCTATTGATCTACCTGTCTTTTTTCCTAACTATTCGAACAAAGCTGAACAAAAGTTACACCAATTGGATGTTCATAGGCAATTACGTTTTTATTTGGATAGGACTAAGCAAACAAGAAAATCAGACCAACTCTTCCTGTCCTATGCTGAGAGCAAACAGGGCCTGCCAGTTTCTAAAGTAACCTTATCCATGTGGTTGTCCTCTATTATTACCTTGATTTATCAGCTGAGACATAAAGAACTCCCTACTAAACCTAAAGGTCATTCCACCAGAGCTTTAGCTACTTCGATAGCTTTTCAAGCTAGACTACCAATGGAATCCATTTGTGCTGCAGCCACATGGGCCACTCCTCATACCTTCATTTCACATTATAAGTTGGATATGGCCTCTAGGAGTAGAGCTGATTTTGGTTCCACTGTGCTCAAGAGTCTGTTCCGATGAGCCACCCAGGGCTAAGGTGCTAGGGACGCTGTCCCAACCAGCAAGAATGAAGGCGAGATAGACAACTTAAACATTAAGAAGTTATGTACCTACCATAACATTCCATGTTAGTTGTCTCCTTCTCGCCTTCTTTCTTGCATCCCATCCTCCATCCCCCTAGCCTGGACAGACAGAAAAGAGTCCCTTTTTGAGGCCTTCTTCCTCTGGCTGAGTCTTATCTGGGTTACGTCCTCCTCTTTTTAGTACTGTAGGTAAACCTTGTAGTTTGGACAGGTGTCCTTAAAATTTTTTCTATGGTGTTAGCTCTGCCAAACGAGATCTGGGTATCTAGTGCCAAGCATTGTGGGATAAGGGGAGGCCTCGAGCCAGTAAATAGTTCTCAAGCTTTAGTAGATGGCCGAGTCGGAGCAGAGGATCGGCTCCAAACCCAACCAGCAAGAAAGAAGGCGAGAAGAAGACAACTAACATGGAACGTTATGGTAGGTACATAATTTCTTATTTCATAGTAGAGTGCAATGAAAAACAACACAAGTTAAAGAAAATATGTGATAAAACCTAATTTTTCATATAATTTGCTACATAGATTAGTATGCAATAAATGAGACCTGCCAATTCTAATATGACATTTAAAAGAGATGTTAGAGATTACATAATTAGAGACAGTGAGAAAAAGTTGAGTGATGTATTGGTATGAGAAAGGGTGTTCATATTAAAGTTACAGAAGGAAGCAAGGATGGAGAGAAAAGGAGATTATAAGAAGAGTGCAGGGTAGGGTATCTTCAGGTAGAGTAGGTGAGTAGGGATGAAAAAGAAAGATACAGGAAAGGTCAGCAGACAAAGTGGATATTGCAAGGTAGTGGGAAAAACAAAATAAAAGCGTGGATTAGGAGTAGGATTGCAGAGGGTTGTGAAGTGTGACTCAGGCTGAAGGGGGTGAGTTAAGTATAGTAAGCTGAATGTAGGAGAGGGAGTTCCAGACAGCTAAGGGTATGCAGAGCTTTACAGTGATAGGTAGAACAGGCTGAATTAGCAGCAAACTTGGCAATTTTGTTGTAGCAGTTTTCAAGCTTGTTTCTTTATGGATGACTGTAAATTGGTTAGCATTTAGGCTCCACAGAATAGGAAGGTCAGAAGGTAGGATTTGGCTAGAGTGTTTTTGAGTGTGTGCTCAGAAAATGTTTGTTTCTGTATAGAAAACCTATTTTTGATGGATTTTCTTGATATTGCTCTGGATGTGGAGATTTACATTTAAGATTACCATCTATTGTGACTACTAACAGTTTGGTATGGTGAACTAATTCAATTTCAGTGCCATTTGCTAAAAACATTTTTGAAAGATGCTTTGTTAAGGGTTTGTGTTTTTGGACTGAGTAACAGTTTGGCTTTTATAAGTGTTTACTACATAGGTTTGAAAAAAATAAAACAATGAAAAGCATGAAAAATTACAGTTCTTTCATGTAACTTCAGATTATTAGCAGTTTATTTTTCCATTGCTACTTGCTTTTAGCTGAAGACAATGAGCAACCAGATGCAAGCAATTAATCATCAGAGGCATGACGTGGTCTGAGTGAAGTCTAACAAGGGCTCTTTTCATGCATTTGCAAACTTACTGGTGCTGTTTTTCCCTTAGTACATGTTTTTCGCTGGAGAAAGAGTCTGCAGGTGCAAGCAATTAAAGGGTATGAAGAGTGTGTACTGAGTGAAATGTACAAGGTTAAATCGAATTAAATTTTAAGGGACATTTGGTAAGTAGTTCAGTGAAAATAAATTAAGTCTGAAACTTTGGGAAGTGAACAATTACATAAGTAGTTGCCACCCAGCCACAGAACTTTAATGCATTGAATGTAACGGTGCACAATTTGTTGCACTTATTTAAGGGAAGACGGTGTGTTCTTTCTTATGGCTAAACATAAAAATTTGTTGAAAGAATTCAAGTTGTTTTTGAAATGTGGGAGGAGAATACAGATAAGATAAAGATAAACAGCAATCTGTGCAAGTGGCAACACAGTCTATAACATGCTCTTTGGCATGGTTAATCACAACTTCAGTACAGCTATTACCTTTGGATACTAAGCATACGAAACACAGGGCTGTTACACCCAGCTGATGTCCATTACAATTAGGGTGACCACAAAATATCTGCACGAACAAAGTAAAACAAAGAGTTAGAAGGTCACACAGAAAAAACAATCAGTAAAAACTAAATGAAAAACTTAAGCCAAGCTAGAACTACCACTGGGTGACTTCTCAAACCTCTTGATTACCTTTGGGTATTAAGCATAAGAAATACAGGGCTGTTATAACCAGCTGATGTCCATTACCGTGACTGCAAAATGTCCTCACTAACAAACTACAACAGAGTGAGAAAGTCACACAGAAAAACCAATCAGTAAAAACTAAATGACAACTCCGGCCAAGCTATAAGTTCCACTGAGTGACCTCTCAAACCTCTTGTATCAGAGGCACATGGGATATATGCAAATGACCCTTATGAACATCAGGTGTTTCTTATGCTTAGTCAAACACTCTGCTTGTGCTGTGCTGATGAGGTCATAACAAGGTCAAAATATGCATATCCACATCTAGTGGGGTTTGGCTTTATTGGCCTGAAATTGTCCATTAAAATGACTTAAAAAGAAATAAGTCATAGGCATTCAGAATCACCATATAGCTGAAACACCTGATATTGATAAGGGTCATTTACATATATCGCATGCGTCACTGATACAAGAGGTTTGAGATGTCACTCAGTGGAAGTTCTAAAAAAGCAACTACTAGAAAATGGAAATCAAAATCTATATGCAGCATAACAGAAGTTATGGATATCGTAAAGGAGCTAAAAGAACTGGAGGTCGGATGTTTATAGAAGGGAAGGAGCAAATTTAATTGAAATAAGTGAAATTTGTGGGACCATAACATGCAGAATAATGTTTAGGAGGAGAAGTGAGGTTTAAGGGATGGCAGGAATGGAACAACTTATGTAATGCTTTAGTAACTGAATGAAAATTGCTAAAAATATATATGTATACTACATGACAATGGAAACAGTTACTTTTTTCTATTGATAATTGTAAACCTATGTTACAATTTAGAATGTGATGACTTAATAAAGTACAGTTGTGTACTTACCATAAATGTAGATGTTCGAGTGTATTCACTATTGCAGTCATTACACTTGGGTTATCCTGCTGGCAGGCAACCCGCAGTCGGCCTGAATTCCAAAGTGCTGGTCCGGCGTCAGTTGCTGTCGCCTCTTCCTGGACGTCAGTGCGCCAGGGGTATACAAGATGCAGCCAACGCAATTTTCTTCAGTTTTTCTTGCCCCAGATGTCAGGTGCTCCCAAAAGGGTAGGCTAAAAATATTGCTTATAAAAAAGCATGCACTAACACAAAAATTACCTTAATCTATAAGCAAATACACCACATAGGTTGTATAGAATAGAGAAATACAGATAAGTTCCAGCAAAGAAAGGGGGATGGTGGGTGGGTAACCTGGACTGCAACAGTGAATACACTGGAATATCTACATTTATGGTAGGTACACAACTGTACTATGTTTGTGTTTCACTGTTGCAGTCATTACAGTTGGGTTGAATCCCAAAGCTGAGGTTGGGTGGCTGGGTCTAAATAGAATTAGGAGTGGCTATGAGGCCCTGCAGAACTGCAGTGGCAAAGCCTGCTCTGGATTTAGAGTAAAGAGGTAAGTGGTAGTGCTTTGTAAAAGTGTGCACTGAAGTCCAAGTTGCAGCCTCCAAAATATCCTTGGTTGGTACTCCTCTGAGGAAGGCTGCTGAGGTGGCTGCTGCTCTGGCTGAATGTGGCCTAATGCCCTTAGGCACTGATTTGCCATGTTGTGAATAACAAAAACGAATGCAGTGACCTATCCATTTTGAAATAGTCTGCTTTGAGATAGCCCTTCCTTGTGATCCTGCAGCATATGCCACTAAATGTTGCTCAGTCTTTCTGAAAGCTTTAGTTTTGTCCAAGTAGAAGCGTAGCTGTCTGTGTATATCCAAAGAATGCAGAAGTCTCTCCCCTTTATTCTGTGGGTTTGGATAAAAAGTAGGCAAATGAATGGTTTGATTAAGAGCCACCCTGGACACTACTTTAGGCATAAATGTTGGATTCGTCCTTAGAGAAACCCTGTACGGATGGAAAATAATAAAAGGTTCCACAGCCATTAGCACCTGTAACTCTGAGACACTTCTTGCTGAAGTTATTGCTAGGAGCAGAGCTGTTATCCATGATAAGAATTTTATCTCGGCTGTATTGGCTGGCTCAAAAGGAGGCAGTGTGAGCTTTTCCAAGACAAAATTGAGATCCCATGTAGGTATCGGTGCTCTCCTTGGAGGTCTTATGTTTTTGGCCCCCCTGAGGTACTGCCTTAGCAGTGGATGTGAAAAAATAGGTGGTTCCGTATTGTAATGAGCTGAAATGGTAGAGGCATGGATCTTAACTGATGTGAAGGATAGGCCCTTGTCCACCATCTCAGTTAGGTATTGTAAAATCTGAGAAATATTTGGAACAAGCGTGTCAATTCCTTGTGCCTGGTTTCAAGCACAGAATCTCTTCCATTTTTCTGCATAGGATTTTCTGGTGCTGGGCCTCCTGGCCTCCAAAATAACATCCATAACTGCTTTGGAGAGAGGTGTATTCTGAGTGGTTATATTATCCGCCATGCAGCCAAGATTTAAGGTTCTGAGTTGGCTGTGCAGGATCTGATTGTTTTGTTGGGTCAGTAGATGAGGAATTTGAGGTAATGTCCAGGCTAGGCCTTGAGACAAGCTCTTTAGGATTGGGTACCAGTACTGGCATGGCCAGTCTGGGGCAATCAGTATCATTTTGGCTTCTCTTGTCTGACCTTTAGGAGTACCTTGGGGAGGAGAGGCAGTGGAGGAAAGGCATATATTGTAAGGGTTTTCCAGCTGAATGATAAGAGCATCCACCTTCCATGCTTGTTTGTGATAAGTCCTTGTGCAGAATCTCTGTAGTTGGCAGTTGTGAGGGGAGGCAAATAGATCTATGTCTGGGCATCCCCATTTCCTTGTTATCATGCTGAAGACTTGTGGATCTAGTTTCCACTCGTGAGGGTCCATGAGGCTTCTGCTTAGTTTGTCTGCCAGGGTATTTGTCTTTCCTGGCAGGAATTGTGCTTGCAGGTGCACTTGATAAGTCAATGCTGTGTTCCACAAATTCATGGCTTGTTTGCAGAGGGGGTAGGAACATGTGCCCCCTTGCTTATGTACCACATGACTGTAGTATTGTCTGTCTTTATCAACAGTTGTCCTGGATGGAGTAGGTCCTTGAAGGCTGTCAGGGCATTCTGTACAGCTAGCATCTCTTTTTGGTTGATATGAAGATGCATTTGACTTGCGGGCCACATGTCCTGAATACATTTTCCTGTCATGTGAGCCCACCAGGCATAATCCGATGCATCTGTTGTTAGTGTCTGCCTGGCTGTGGGTAAAGTGAATGGCTGTCCCTTGTTGTGGTGACAGGCCAGTGCCCACTATCAAAACTCCTGTTGCAGGCAGGGAACGAGGAGAATTACTGTTTCCAGGCTGTGGCAATGTTGAGTCCAAACACTTTTTAGATATCATTGTAGCTTCCTCATATGCAGTCTTGCATATGGAATTAGCAGAATGCAGGATGCCATGAAGCCCAAAGCCTGCAGAATTTTTCTTGCAGGAAACTGGATCTTTGTTGCCATCTTTTCGAATTAAGAAGTCAGTTGCCTTTATTTGTCTGACGTGAGATAAGCTATCTGGGCAGTTGTATTTAAGCTTGCACCCAGGAATATTATCTCTTGACAGGTACTAGTTTTGATTTCTTTTCGTTTACTGTGTACCCTAGGCAAATTAGTAATCTTTTTACAAATGCCAAATGCTTCAGTAGAATGTCTTTGCTCTCTGCTTGAATAAGGCAGTCGTCCAAGTAGGGATATATATGAATTCCTCTTTGCCTGCAAAATGCAATTACTGGTGCCAGGCATTTTGTGAAGACCCTGGGCGCAGTAGATAAGCCAAAGGGCAGTGCAGAGAATTGGTAGTGCATTGAGCCAGCTATGAATCTGAGGTATCTTCTGCAAGATTGTCCGATTGGGACACTGAGGTATGCCTCTTTGAGGTCCAAAGTTACGAGCCAAGCCTTCTTGCCTAGCATGGGCAGAAGCTGTTGCAGTGTCAACATTTTGAATTTCAGAACATCCAGAAAAGTGTTAAGAATAGACAGGTCCAGTATTGGTCTCCAGGCTTTGTCCTTTCTGGGTACCAAGAAAAGTCTTGAGTAAACTCCTTGTCCCTGCTTGTGCTGTAATACTTGCTGAATAGCCCTCATGTCCATGAGAGATGAAATTTGCTTTTGTGCCTCTGCCCACTGATTGTGTGGCAGGTCTGGCATACCTTTTGTCTTTGGAAGGGTGTGAAAGTGGAACCTGTAGCCCTGAGAAACAATATTCAAGACCCATTTGTCCTGGGTGATCATGTGCCAATTTTGTGAAAAAAGTGCTAGCTTTCCCCCTAAGGGTGCTGCCAAAAGATAAGTGCTTGGCATTGGCAGTGGAAAGTCATTGGGACTGTTTCCTATATGGCTGTGATTTGTCTTCTCCGCTTTTGGAGGTAGAAGCACCCCATTGTTTAGGCCTGTATGAGCCTTGGGGCTGAGATCTGCCTCTAGGGCATCTGTATCTGCCTCTTTGTGGCCTGTCTGACACTGGAAAGGACAATTCTTAGAAGGCCACTTCCTGCTAAAATTTGGGTGGCTGAACCTGTAAAAAATCCTTTACTGTCTGCACAGATTTCGCTTTATCCTCCATTTTCTTTAACACTTCTTCTGCCTTAACACCAAACAAAGTATCATGCTTTAATGGAGCATCCAATAATTTTGCTTTAACATGATCAGGTAGATTCTGTTCCTTTAACCAGGCATGCCTTCAAATGACAGAGCCTGTAACAGTGGCCCTGCAAGAAGCCTCCAGTGAATCAAAACCACATTGCAAAGTATGCTTTCCCACTTGTTCAGCTGCATGCAATAAATCCTGCATTTCCTTGTTTTCAGAACATTCAGAAATTGTCAACATTTTCTGTTTTAGCAGTGACATTAAGTATTGCTGATATTTAAGCATATGAAAATGACAATTTAAAGCCCTTACAGCCAAGGTAGCAGAGGTGTAAACTTTTTTCCCCATCTGTCCAGTGCTCTAGAATCACTATCAGGGAGGACATAGTTTTTTGCAGTGGAAGCCTTGACCCCTTTGGGACCCTGAGATATAGTTTCTGGGTCAGCAGCAGGGTTTTTATATAGAAATTTATGTGAATCTGGAACCCTGTAGTACCTGTCTGGCTTAGCGGGTGCAGGGGGTAAAGAGTCTGGAGACAGACTGGACTCTGAAAATACATCATCTACAATGTCTAGTACAGGTGGAATAGCAAGAGGTCTGTGCTGAGGCAGTAAAAGAAAATCTTTGAGCCTTTTCTTGGATTCTGAGTAATCTTGGCTCTCCCAGTGAAAATGCCCCCTCATGGTATGCAGGGTTTCCCCAAAAGAATAGCCCTCAGGAGGAGAGGCTGAAGGGATAGATTCTTCAGCATCAGAATCCACATATGGAGGAAGAGAGTATCCCTGTTCTGAAGAGGAGTCAGATGAAATGGAAACCTGATCAGAAGATTCATATTCAGTATCTTGCCTAGGTCTCTTATCAGGAGGGGGATGGGTACCCCTGATCAAAGTAATTAGGTCTTCAGCCATTTTGAGCATCTGTTTCTTAGGCATGGAAGTCTGTCCAGGAGAATGCTGTACTTGTTTCTTTATCTTTAAAGCTGTTTTAGTCTTTGTCTTGGAAGCTGAAGTTGGCTTGATATATAACTGTGTAGGTCTGAAAACACCCTCAGAAGCCGATGCCTGCACAGCGGCTCCAGACCCATCTGAGGGAATAGTTTCTGAAGGTCCAATACCTTGAGTATCCAGAGGCCTAGTTGTCTCCACGTGGGAGTCGGAGGCAGCCTGTGGCTCTGTGGTAGAGGGTGTCAGGGGCTGCAAAAGCACCTCACTGAGAACCGGCGACTGGCCTAGTGGAGGCTTCGTCGTCGGGTTTGGACCTCGGATGCCTGTCCTTTCCTTTTTCCTTGCGTTTTGTGAACTCCGGTCATCGGCTGTTCCTATGGAATTATATAATTAAACCTTCGGCCAAAGTAATGAAAGGCAAAATTGTACAGACTCTTAATAGTGCGATGGTTAAATCTAGCACAAAACCGACAACTAGCTACGTCGTGGTCAGGGCCTAGGCAAGGAACACAGTAAGAATGAAAATCCTTATGAGGTATTTGCTTCCCACAAGAAATACAATTGTTAACGTTTTCTGACATCAGTCTGGAGCAAGAAAAAAAGTCTCCCCAATGGGGTACTTAGCTTTTTTGAAGACTTCGGATCCGAAATTCGATTTTGAAAATCTCAGGAGTCAGCTGACCGGCTCTTGTGTACTGCTTTTGCTTCGGGCACCGCACTGCAAGAATAACTGGAGAAAATGGCGTCGGCTGTATCTTATATACCCCTGGCACACTGACGTCAGGGAAGAGGCGACAGCAACCGACGCCTGACTAGGACTTTGGAATTCAGGCCGACTGCGGGTTGCCTGCCAGCAGGATAACCCAAGTGTAATGACTGCAACAGTGAAACATGATGAACATCGATGTTTAAAAAATAAATACTCTCACCTTGAACAGTTCGGGATGTTTTGTGTAGATCCGACCTCTTGTACCTCCCATTCCTAATGCCCTGCAGGAAAACAAAAAAAATGATGTATGAAAGAAGATTCAATATAAAAAGTACAGTTGTGTACACTTACCATAAATGTAGATGTTCGAGTGTATTCATTGTTGCAGTCATTACATTTGGGTTATCTGCTTGTAGGTAGCCCTCAGCTGGCCTGTAGGGTCCTGCATCGGTTGCTGTCCCTTCTTCCATGATGTCAGGTCGTCAGGGGTATAAAACATGCAGCCGATGCCATTACATTAGTTTTTCTTGCCCCAGATGTCAGGTGCCCCCCTAATGGGAAGCAATTAAATATAAAAGTACAATGACATACCTCCAACAAAAAAGTAAATACACCAAAAAGGCTTTTAAGCATAGAAAAGGAAAGTAGAGGGATAGCCAAAAGAAGTTAGGGGGCTGGAGGGAGGGTAACCAGGACTGCAACAGTGAATACACTCGAACATCTACATTTACAGTAAGTGTACACAACTGTACTATATTCTTTGTGTTTCACTGCTGCAGTCATTACATTTGGGTAGATTCCCAAAGCTATGGATGGGAGGAGGAATTTAGATAGCATTAGGACGAGCTATAAGGCCCTACAAGACTGCAGTGGCAAAGCCAGCTCTGGACTTAGAGAAAATTGGCAAATGATAATGCTTGGTGAAAGTATGTACAGAACTCCAGGTAGCAGCTTCTAGGATGTCCCTGGTAGGGACGCCTCTGAGAAAGGCTTTAGAGGTAGATGCAGCCCTGGTGGAGTGAGGTCTGATCCCCTGGGGGATAGGTTTTCCATGGTGCTTATAGCAGAAATGAATGCAATGGCCTATCCATTTAGAAATGGCTTGCTTTGAAATAGCCTACCCCTCTGCCCCTGCAGCAAATGCCACCAGCAGTTGTTCAGATTTCCTTTGAGGTTTAGTCCTTTCCAAGTAGAATCTAAGTTGTCTGTGCACATCTAAGGAATACAGAATCTGTTCCCCTTTGTTCTGTGGATTGGGAAAGAAGGTTGGGAAGTGAATGAACCGATTAAGTGCCACACTGGATACCACCTTGGGCAAGAAGGATGGATTGGTTCTGAGGGACACCCTGTCCGCAGGAAAAATGATGAAAGGCTCCACTGCCATAAGGGTCTGTAATTCAGATACCCTTCTAGCTGAAGTGATTGCTAAAAAGAAAGCGGTTTTCCAAGAAAGAAATTAAGTCTGCAGTAGCAGATGGCTCAAAAGGAGGTAGAGTGAGTTTCTCCAAAACAAAGTTAAGGTCCCAGGCTGGGGTTGGAGCTCTCCTGGGTGGTCTTAAACTTTTGGCCCCTCTAAGGAACTGCCTGAGCAGTGGAAGAGAAAAGAGGGGAAGTTCTGTGTTATAATGAGCTGAAATGGTTGAGGCATGGATTTTAATGGAGGAAAAAGACAGGCCCTTGTGAAGCATCTCAGCTAAGTATTGTAAAGTCTGAGGTAAATTGAGCGCTGCTGTGCTCACCCCTTGAGACTGGTTCCAGGCACAGAATCTTTTCCATCTTTCCACAAAAGACTTTCTAGTACTAGGCCTCCTTGCCTCTAAAATAACATCCAACACAGGTTTACTGAGGGATGGTAAAGGAGAAATTATGTTATTAGCCAGGCTGCAAGGTTCAGTGTTAGAATCTGAGGGTGCAGAATCTGGTTCTCCTGCTGAGACAACAGGAAAGGAGTCTGAGGCAGGTGTCATGGGAATAACTGTGACACATTGTGCAGGAGGGTGTACCAGTGTTGGCATGGCCAGTCTGGAGCAATCAAAATCATCCTTGGTTTGTCCTGTTTGGAGAGCAGAGGCAGAGGGGGGAAGGCATAGACTGATAGGTTTTTCCAGCTGAAGGACATAGCATCCACTTGTGAGGAGTCCTTGTGCAAAATTTGTCCAACTGGTAGTTCTGGGGAGAGGCAAACCGGTATATATCTGGGCTCCCCCCATTTGCTTGTCAACATGTTGAAAATCCTTGGTTCCAGTTTCTACTCGTGTGGGTCCATGAGGTTTCTGCTTAGTCCGTCTGCCAGTGTATTTAATTTTCCTGGCAGGAATTGAGCTTGTAGGTGCACTTGGTAGCTCAAGGCTGTGTTCAACAATGCCATGGCTAGTCTGCAGAGGGGGTAAGTATGTGCACCCCCATGCTTGTTTATGTACCACATAACAGTGGTGTTGTCCGGCTTTACCATTAGTTGTCCTGGAAGAATGTGGTCCTTGAAGGCTGTCAGAGCATTTTGTACAGCTAACATTTCTTTTTGTTTGATATGCAGGTGCATTTGACTTGGGTTCCATTTGCCCTGAATGCATTTCCCCGCCAGGCGAGCCCCCCATGCATAGTCTGATGCATCTGTTGTTAGGGTTTGGGCGGTAGGGGGGTGGTGTAAAAGAAAGCCCCTTATTTTGGTGGCAGTCCTCTGCCCACCAAAGGAACTCTAGGCGTAGGCAAGGTACAATAGGAATCATTGCTTCTAGAGCCTGAGAATGTTGACACCATAGGCATTTTAGATACCACTGTAGTTTCCTCATATGTAATCTTGCATATGGAATTAGAAGAATGCAGGAGGCCATTAACCCCAAGGCTTGCAGTATTTGTCTTGCAGATAGCAAGGTTTTTGTGGCCTCTTGTTTGAAGTAGGTTGTCAAATGAATTTGTTTCTCTGGTGTGAGGTAAGCCATCTGGGAAGTTGTATTCAAGCTTGCTCCCAGGAATATAAAGGTGTGATTTCTTTTCGTTTATGGTGTACCCCAGGCAAGTTAGCACCCTTTGTACAAAGGCCAGATGATTCAAAAGTATGTCCTGGCTTTCTGCATGAATTAGACAATCGTCCAGGTATGGATATATTTGAATATTTCTTAGCCTGCAAAATGCAATGACTGGAGCTAGGCACTTTGTGAATACCCTGGGCGGAGTAGATAAGCCAAAGGGGAGTGCAGAGAACTGATATTGCGTGTAGCCGGCTTTGAAGCGTAGGTATCGTCTGCAAGACTCCCTGATGGGGATGTGCAGGTATGCTTCTTTTAAATCTAGTGTTGCCAACCAGGCATCTTTGCCTAGCATAGGAAGTAATTGGTGAAGAATCAGCATCTTGAATTTTGGAATCTCCAAAAAGGTGTTTTAGAGTAGACAGGTCCAGGATAGGACGCCATGAATGGTCTTTTCTGGGTACCAGGAAAAGTCTAGAGTAGAAGCCTTGCCCCTTTTCCTCTTCTGGTACCAGCTGAATACCCCCATGCATAAGAAAGTGCTTGTTTTTGGGCCTCTGCCCACTGATTTGGGGGTAGGTCCAGCCACCCGCTTGGTGTTGGCAACGTGTGGAAGTGAAATCTGTATCCCTGGGACACTATATTTAAAACCCATTTGTCCTGGGTAATGAGTCCCAATTCTTTGTATGAAGAGCAAACTCCCCCCCCAAAGGGGCAGTCAGTTGATAAGTGCTTGGAAATTTTAAATGGAAGTCATTGACACAGTTTACCACAGCGAGGAGTCTTATTACTCCCGGATTTGGAGCCCCCCCCCCCCCCCCCCACTGCTTAGTCCTGTGTGTCCCCTGGGACTGAAACATGGGGTTTTTGCTCTGTCTGGGTTTGGCTTGAGAAGACCTGTAAGGGGCTGGAAAGGACCAATTCTTAGAGGGCCAGTGCCTACTAAATCTAGGAGGCTGAACATGTAAGAAATTTTTAACAGTTTGCATAGATTTAGCTTTATCTTCCATCTTTTTAAGAACTTCCTCAGCCTTGTTGCCAAAGAAGCGGTCCTGATTTAAGGGAGCATCCAACAATTTAGCTTTAACATGATCAGGCAAAGATTGCTCCTTAAGCCAAGCATGCCTTCTGAGCACAGACCCAGTAACGGCAGCCCTGCAAGAGGCCTCTAATGAATCAAAACCACATTGCAAAGTATGTTTTCCAACTTGTTCAGCAGAATGCATTAAATCCTGTAATTCTTTATTTTCCACACAGTCAGGAATCAACATCATTTTCTGTTTAAGCAATCCAACAACATGTTGCTGATACTTTAACATATGAAACTGGCAGTTTAAAGCCCTAATGGCTAAGGCTGTAGAAGTGTAAACCTTCTTACCCCATCTATCCAGTGCCCTGGTGTCTCTATCAGAAGGGGTAGGATTTTTAGCAGTAGTAGCCTTAATGCCCTTGGGCCCCTGTGAAATAGTCTCTGGATCCGCAATAGGATTTTTAAAAAGGAACTTGTGTGACTCAGGGACCCTGTAGTATCTGTCACATTTTCTGGGAGCAGGAGGCAAGGAATCAGGGGCCAAACTAGATTCCGAAAAAGCATCATCAACCATGTCTAGTACAGGAGGAATAGCTAAAGGCCTATGCTGAAGTAGGAGTAAGAAATCCCTAAGCCTCTTTTTTGATTCAGAAAAATCCTGGTTTTTCCAGTGGAAATGCTCCCTTAGAGTTTCCCAATGGAAATGCTCCCTTAGAGTATGCAAGGTTTCCCCAAAAGAAAAATCCCCTGGAGGGGTAAGCAGAGGGAATGGAGTCCTCTGCATCAGAATCCTCATAGGTAGATAAGGGCAAATCCAGATCATCAGAAAAAACAGAATCCTGGTCAGAAGATTCATAATCAACTTCAGTCCTAGGTCTCTTAGAAGTGGGGAGTTGGCTACCCCTGATTAGAGTTGGCTACCCCTGATTAGAGTTAATAGATCTTCAACCATTCTTATCAATTGTTTTTTAGGCATAGGGGCCTGAGCATGTGGCCTGGGTGTCGGTTTTTAGGCATGGTTCAAGATTTAGGCCTAAGTAAGGAAGGAGGCGTCGGTTTAATATGCAAGTCTGTAGGCCTGAATACACCCTCAGAAGCCGGTGCCTGCACAGCGGCTCCGGACCCATCCAAGGTAGAGACATCCATGGGTTCCTTAGTTGAAGCATCTCGCAGCATACCAGACTCCAAATGGATCTCAGTAGAGGCCTGCAAATCAGAAGTAGCAGGTATCAGGGGCTGCGAAATCGCCTCACTGAGTACTGGGGACTGGCTTAGGAGAAGCTTCGTCGGCAGTTTTGGACCTCGGCGGCCTGTCGCTGTCTTTATCTTTGCGTTCTTTGGAATTCCGGTAGTTGGATGGCTAACCGATGACATTTATGGATAATTAAACCAAGAACCAAAATATTTAGAGGCGAAAAGATACTGACGACGGATAGTGCGCTGATTAAATAAAGCACCGACAGCAAGGTACGTCGTGGTCAGCGTCTAGGCAAGGAATACAGTACGAATGAAAATCTTTATGAGGTATTTGCTTTCCACAAGTAATGCAATTATTAACTTTTACTGACATCGGTAAGGAGCAAGAAAAAGTTTCCCCAACTGGGTACTTAGCTTTAGTTGAAGACTTCAGTTCTGAAACCCGAAAACGAAAATTTCAGGAGTCGGCTGACCGGCACTTGCGAACTGCTTCTGCTTCGGGCACGGCATGGCAAGAAAGACTGATGTAACGGCGTTGGCTGCATGTTTTATACCCCTGACAACCTGACATCATGGAAGAAGGGACAGCAACCGGCACAGGATCCAAGACTTTGTTAATCAGGCTGACTGAAGGCTACCTGCAAGCAGATAACCCAAATGTAATGACTGCAACAGTAAAACATGAAGAACATCTATACAATACATACAAAAACAATACAGCAAATTAGCCCAGAGAAACAGTAAGAAATTTCAGGATTTACAGGCAGCCGTGAAGTTTGGAAGAAATACAAGCCAAACATTTTTTACAATTTTAAGTAATCTGTCACATAAACATGTATAAATAGGATCACTCTAAATCAGTAATTTTAAAAGCATGTACTTACAATTCATGTATGGTCAGGCATCATCACACAGTTACATTTTCATATGAATTAGTAAAGTGATTTCATTTAAAGAGCTTCTAAACTTATTCCCTTAGCTTACATTCATCCAACTTCAAACCTTGTGATAGTTTTATGGTATTCAGAGTACAGGTATGGCAGGGAAGGGGGTAAAAATGGACAACCTGCTTTCTGGTATCTGACATAAACCCAGGACCACAAGACAGATCTGTCAGTTTATTGAATAATCTCTGTGTTGAAACTTAATGATCACCAACACAGTTAATCGAAAAACTGACATAAATTCACCCATCACCCGCCAACAGACAAACAATGTTTCTGCAGGGGGAAGCCCCCTGCACCTTCCAAACCCCCTTGTTAATTACTTATACCAACTCCGAAACTGCACTACAGTGGAGATCAGGGCAAATTCCGTGACCCCTACTATAGTGTGATCTCAGTCAGAAAGGCTTGATAAACCAATATAGGTTTCAGCAATTTGGTACTTCAGTCAACTGACATCGATCCCTTAGGACAGTGACCACGCTGAATTCTTAAATGAACACTTCACCTTCTCCTCAGTTTAATTCAAGCCTTAGATTGCTTTTCTCCCTATGCAGTTCCAGTTTTGTGCAGGTACGAAAAACCTGCTTGATCTTTATAAACTTTAATTTCTTTGCCTTGGAATCAAAGGATGGGAAAGCTCACCTACCTTTTTAAGCTTAACATCTTACATACTTTGCTGAGGAATTTGTCTTCAGCTGCATGACATACCGCAGGCGCAGTGAAATGTCTAGTTTACCTTGTAAGGTACAGCTGACAGTATTAGACAGGCAATTAGTCCTGCTGATGTCAGGAGCTCAGCAGCTGCTATAAAAAGGGCAGAGACCTGGGAAACTGTTTGCCATTATCTTTATTGCAGAGAAGAGGAGAAATGGTATCAATGTACATAGTTGGTAGGGTTGCCACCTTTCTCTCTTTCTGCAGAGCAGTCCTGACTTGTGCAGTTCTGTCTTGGTGGTGGTGGTGGTGGAGCATGAACAATGATAGATATATTGACACTTTCCAAGAAGAAATATTTTCTGACTTTTCTTTACAGGTTACAGAAATATTTTATACTACATTTAAGTCATCTTACTATGTAAAGCATTATAAATGACCAACACTGTACACCACACAGAGTCTTTATTTATTTTCATCTTATTGCCAAAATTATTATTTTTCATTTGATGATGGCATGATTTGTCCTACATAATCTTATGTTTTAGTATGATCATCTCACTTTGCACATCTAAAAACAACGGCAACCCTAACAGCTGACTACATATTTTGTACAAGGATCCACTTATAAGTAGTATTTTCTGTAACTGCAACAGTTTTGTATATAGTGTTACACTTGTAGACAGAACTACTGATGTCATGCTGAATGATTATGACTGATGAAATGGGCAGTATGCTGCAACATAAATCAAGGGATAGCAATGCAACAGAAGTGAGAAAGTGTAATTTATGAAGGCATGTACACCTCAGTCTAAAAAAAAATCTCCAACACAAATTCAAAAAAGTACAATTGTGTACAGTTCGCATAAATGTAGATGTTCGAGTGTATTCACTGTTGCAGTCATCACCTGTGAGTCAATGTTTTTGTGCACTGGCTGCTGCCGCCTGTAGTCGGACGTCAGGTCATCAGTACTATAAAGCAAGGCAGCCGATGTCATTACATCAGTTTTTCTTGCCTTAACCCATCAGAAGCACAAGGGAAAAGACAGAAGTGGTCCTGGTGGCCAAAAGCCACCCTGGGAAGCATGTGCCCCCTAGGGGAAGATGTGAAATGGGGGATGGAGGGAGGGAAACCAAGACTGCAACAGTGAATACTCTTATGGTAAGTGTACGCAACTGTACTATGTTCTTCGTGTTTCACTGCTGCAGTCATCACCTGTGGGAAAATTCCCAAAGCTGAGGTAAAGGAAGAGTGGAAGGATAGGTAGAGTCCTAGGTATAGGTCAGGAGGCCCTGTAGAATTGCAGAGGCAAACCCTGCCCTAGACTTGGAAAAGAAAGGTAGGTGGTAATGCTTTTGTAAAGGTATGGACAGAGGTCCAGGTGGACGCTTCCAATATATCCCTGGTAGGTACTCCTCTAAGGAAGGCAGTGGAAGTGGAGGTTGCCCTAGTTGAGTGGGTATGGATCAACTTAGAGACGGATTTCCCATGTAGTCTGTAGAAAAAATGGATACAGTGTGAAATCCATTTGGAAATGGTTTGTTTGGAGATGGGTTTCCCCTCTGCCCCTGGGCAAAGCTTACAAGAAGCTAGTCAGTTTTTATGAATGGCTTAGTACGGTCCAGATAGTATCTGAATTGTCTGTGCATGTCTAGTGAGTGTAGAATTCTTTCCCCCTTGTTTTGAGGGTTGGGAAAGAAGGTGGGAAGGTGTATGGCTTGCTTAAGAGTCACATCAGATACCACCTTGGGCATAAAGGAGAGATTAGTCCTCAGGGAGACTCTGTCTGCATGAAAAATTATGAAGGGCTCAACAGCCATGAGAGCTTGAAGTTTTGAGACCCTTCCTGGCTGAGGTGACAGATAGTAGGAAGGCAGCCTTCCAGGGGAGGTATTTCAATTCTGTTGAAGCGGCAGGGTTCAAAAGGAAGTAAGGTTAGTTTCTCTAACAAATAATTCAGGTTCCAGGGTAGAGTAGGAGGTTTTCTGGGAGGCCTGATATTAGAAGCCCCTCTGAGGAATTGCTTAATCAAAGGATGAAAGAAGAGGGGTGGGTCTGAATCATAATGGGCAGAGATGGCCGAGGCATGGATTTTAATACAGGAGAAGGAGAGGCCACTATTGAGCAACTCTGCTAAGTAATCCAGGATGAGAGGGATGGAAGGTTGGGAGGTACTGCCCCCTTTTGTTTCCAGGAGCAGAATCTTTTCCATTTTCTTGCATAAGATTTTCTTGTGCTGGGCCTTCTGGCCTCTGTGATGTCCAGGACCTGATTGCTTAACAGTGACTTCTTGTTAGTTTTTAGTGTATACGCCATGCTGAAAGTTTGAGAGTCTGTAGGTGTGGGTACAGTACCTTCCCCCTCTCCTGGATCAAGAGGTCTGACCTTAGGAGAAGCAGCTTCAGGGGCTGTATGGTCAGACTGAATAGTAAGGGGTGCCAATGCTGTCTGGGCCAATCTGGAGCGATAAGGATGACCTTTGTTCTCTCCTCTCTTATTTTGATCAGAACCTTGGGAATAAGGGGCAAAGGAGGGTATGCGTACACAAAGAGGGAACTCCAGGGGAAGGTCAAGGCATCCACCTTCCATGCTAGGAGGTGATATTCCCCGGTACAAAACTTTTGCAGCTGGTGGTTGAGGTGCGAGGAAAATAGGTCCACCACTGGGGTCTGCCACTCCTGGGTGATTTGCAAAAAGATTTTTCTGTGGAACTGCCATTCAAGGGGGTCCAGTAAGCTTCTGCTTAGGTGGTCTGCCAGTGTGTTGTTGATCCCTGGTAAGTATTGGGCAATTAGGTGTAGCCCCATGGAGGTGGCTGTAAGCCACAGACTCATGGCTAACCTGCACAGAGGGTAAGACTAGGTGCCCCCCTGCTTGTTGATGAACCACATTACTGTGGTGTCTGTTTTTATAAGGAGGACCCCTGGCCTGAGATGGGGTTGGAAGGAAGTCAAAGCATTTTGCACTGCCATCATTTCTTTCTGGTTGATGTGCAAGTGAAGTTGCTGGGCATTCCAGAGGCTTTGGGTACACCTGCCTGCTAGGTGAGTGCCCCAAGCTATGTCTGAGGTGTCAGTAGTGATTGTCTGGCTGGAAAGGCGGAGGATGAAGGGAAGACCCTTGTTCATGGCACAGGCCTCTGCCCACCAGAGAAATTTGTCCCTTATGCAAGGGATCAGTGGGAGAGTGGTCTCTAGGGACAGAGTGCTGACACCAAAGGTTCTTTAAGTACCACTAAAGCTTTCTCATGTGAAGCCTGGCGAGAAGGATGAGAAGTATGCAAGATGACATGTATCCCAGGGCTTGCAGGAACTTCCCCGCAGTGAGGTGACTTCTGGAAGCCAGCTGGGTGAAGTAGAGAGGCAGGAAGCTCTGCTTTTCTGGGGATAGGAAGGCCATTAGGGTTGCTGTGTCTAGCACAGCTGCCAGGAAAACAATTTTCCTGGTGGGGTTTTGCTTTGATTTTTTTCTCATTGATGACGAACGTTAGGGAAGTTACGAGTTTTTTGACAAAGAGAAAATCCTGGAGCAACTTTTCTTTGCTGTTCACCTGAATGAGGCAGTCGTCCAGGTTGGGGTAAATCTGTATATTTATCTGTCTGTAGATTGCTATAGCCGGGGCCAAGCATTTGGTGAATACTCTGGGAGCAGTAGATAAGCCAAAGGACAGTGCAGAGAACTGAAAGTGCTGACTGCCTGCTCTGAAACGCAGGAATTTTCTGCATGATTCCCTGATGGGGATGTTGAGGTAGGCATCTTTTAGGTCTATTGTCACAAGCCAGGCATTTTGTGTGAGCATAGGCAGGAGCTGCTGCAAGGTTAGCATTTTGAATCTGGGGACCACCAAGGAGGTGTTCAGTTTGGATAGATCCAAGATGGGGCACCAAGTGCCCTCTTTTCTGGGAACAAGGAATAGTCTGGAGTAGAAACCTTTTCCTGATTGATCCGGAGGGACAGTTTCTACTGCCCCCCTGGGATATTAGTGTTTTTACCTGTTTTAATGCCTCTGCCCCCTGGTTTGGGGGGAGGTCTGGGTACCTTCCTGGACCTGGGAGTTTGCTGAAGGAGAATTTGTATCCCTGAGAAATTATTCTTAATACCCACTGGTCCTTGGTTATAGAGACCCAATTGTCCTTGAAGCGTGTGAGCCTTCCTCCTAGTTTTAGATGAGTGAAAGGAGGGCAGAGGGGGTAGTGAGAGACATTGTGAGTGCTTACCATAGAAGCCTGGCTTAGAACCTCCCTGTCTTAGAGGCAGAATTGGTCCATTGTTTGCTTCTTTGCTGGCTGTGGGACAGGGGGTCTGGATGTCCTGTCCCTGCGGAGCTTATTTTGGCTCTGTCTGCTCGGTGCAGGGAAGGCCCAGTACTTAGAGGGGAAGTTCCTGCTGAATCTAGGCGGTTGAACCTGAAAGAAATCTTTTACTGTTTGCATAGATTTTGCTTTGTCTTCCATCTTTTTAAGCACCTCTTCCGCTTCTTCCCCAAACAGGCGTTCCTTATCTAGGAGGTGCATCAATAAGTTGAGACTTGACATGATCAGGGAGAGGTTATTCCTTCAGCCATGCATGTCTTCTAATAACAGATCCTGTCACTGCTGCCCTGCTACAGGCTTCTAGGGCACCATATCCACATTGTAATGAGTGCTTGGTCACTTGACAAGCAGAGTGTAGTAATTCTGCCAGCTCTTTTGAATTGGCACCATCAGAAGCGGTAGCAATCTCCTGTTTTAATTGTTCCAAAGTGTGTTGTTGATATTTTAACATATGGAACTGACAACAGAGTGCTCTGATAGCTAAGTTGCAGAGGTGTAGACTTTCTTACGCCATCTGTCCAGAGCTCTGCAGTCTTTGTCAGAAGGAAGAGGATTCTTGGCAGAACTAGTCTTAGCTCCTTTGGGTCCCTGTGTAATGACCTCCGGATCTGCAGCAGGGTTCCTCTACAGGTATTTGTGAGAATTCAATACTCTCTGTAGTACCTGTCAGATTTAGCTGGAGCAGGAGGCAGGGCATCAGGGGCTAAACTGAATTCAAGGAAAACATCATCCACCACTTCTAAAATAGGTGGGATGGCCAGGGGTCTGTGCTGGGGCAGGTCCAGAAACTCTCTAAGTCGTTTCTTGACTGTGGGTAGTCCTGAGATTCCCATTGAAAATGTTCCCCGAAGGAGAGATCCTCTGAAGGGGAGGCAGAGGGGATGTATTCCTCTGCATCTGAATCCTCACAAACAGTTAAGGGCTGTTGCTCCTCTTCAAAGGCAGAATAATCAGATACCTCAGACTCTAGGTCTGTCATAATTTCTGGAGAAGGAAGCCTTTTCCTTTTTGGAGTGGGGGCTTGAGTACCTTGGATAAGGAAGATGAGATCCTCCACCATTTTAAGCATTTGAGCTTGGGGTGGGGGAGCAGTGGCAAGATGGTGGCTAAAAGCAGATTTCCTAGAAGTGGCCTGGCTTCGAGGCCTGAGAGAATCCGTCAGTCTCTGAGAAACGGTAGTTGAAAGAGAAGACGTTTTTTGTCTAGAATCGGTAGTGCGAACGGCCTCCTCAGAAGCCAGTGCCTGCATCATGGCTCCGGACCCAGCCAAGGCAGAGTCAGCCAAAGGCTCGGATGACAAAGTGGATTTCTGCGGCATACCGGACTCCGAAAGGGTCTTGGCAGAGGCCTGCGTAAAAAGCGGGTCGAGCATCAGGGGTTGTGAAAGCACCTCACTGAATTTCAAGAACTGACGACTTGCTTAGTGGTAGTGTTGTCGGAAGGCTTAGCCTTGTGGGGCCTGTCTCTATCATTACATTTTTTTGGAATGTGGGCATATTGTTGGCTGACGGACGCCATATCGGAATTCAAAGACGGAATATGAAAATGATTGGCTACAAATGAGCTCTACGGTGAATGGTTCTCACATTAAAGAGGGCACAGAACCGGCAACGAGGGATGTTGTGGTCTGGGCCTAAACATGTGATGCAGTAAGAATGGAAGTCTCAGTGTGGGATCTGCTTTCCACATGCGAGACAATTGTTAACTTTTTCGGACATAGGTTAGAGCAAGAAAAAAGGGTCCCTAACAAGGTACTTAGCTTTAGACATTTTCTGCTGAAATTCTACTTCTGGTAGTGACCGACCGGCACTTGTGCGAACTGCTTCTGCTACGGGCTCCATGGCAAGAAAGACTGATGTAATGACGTTGGTTGCCTTGGTTTATATAGTACTGACAACCTGATGTCAGACTACAGGCGGCAGCAGCCGGTGCACAAAAACACTGACTCTGGTATTTGGGCCAGCGGAGGGCTACCGCAGCAGGGATAATCCACAGGTGATGACTGCAACAGTGAAACATGAAGAACATCAGGCAGTTATACTTTTGTACAATATAGCACATTAGCACATTTCTCCAGCATTCAGGATAACAAAAGAAAAAATCTTTCTAGTGCTGCAAGCACTACTAAGTAGCAGAACACATCCTGTGAAGTGTTAACAGCTCCTGGATTACAGAATTAGCTTTAACACCACAGGAAGAGTGTGGGGGAGGGACTTGAGTGTTCATAACACAAACACAAAATTACGATCCTTACAAAAGCCTGGAATTTAGCTGCTTTCTTTGGCTACAGCTGTAAAATAGACCTGGATTGCTTGTAACAGGCTGAGAGAGAAATGTATATGATGGTCATTCAGGAATAGAATGCAAGCACTCCTGCAACAGAAGATGTACAAGATGACTGTGACTCACACTGTTGCCATTGCATCTTAATGGACTGGGAAAACCTAATCAGTTCCTCACGTCTAGCATGACTAATATAAAGGGGACATGAAATATATTTTTGGAAGGTAATAAGAAAGCACTAAAATAAGATCATGTTGATATATCAGACTCCATTGTTGACCACTTTGTGGAAAAAAAACATTAAAATGGTATAAGAGGCACCCAAATGTATTTTAATGCATTAAAACAGCTCAGAAAACACAGTGAAAAAAAGCATTTTCTGAGTTCCAGTGTGGAGTTTTCCTTTAAACCAACAACGCAGTGAATGACAACAGCAATTAAATATATAGAACTACATAAAGAAATCAAAAGGTTTGCCTAATGTATTGAAAATGTCAATTTTGAAAACAGTTGCAGCTTTGATTCACAAAATGGCAATATCTGCCATAATCCTGATGTAAAATGCATTAGCTTAAATGTTATAAACTTGGGAGCTCTTCTAATACATGTTAAATGTATACAGAGGTCTTTACTCAAAACTATGATGCTTCTAAAGGGTCAGATTTTGAAGCATTCCAGTTTGTAAGTTTTGGTGGGAAAGAAATCATCTAACGTATTTTCATTCATATTTTTTCTAGAAGACCTATATTCAATAGATAATGGGCTTCATTCTATATTCCTTGGTTTTATTCCCTATGCAAACTGTGCATCTCTGAACTTACTCTATCCTATCACCTCTACAGACATTCTCCATGATTCAGAAAGCCTTACTGTGCTGTGGAAGCCTTTATTCAGTGTGATAAGCTCAAGAGCTTAAGGAACTGCTCCACTGCTACAGCAGGCAGAAAGCAGTCTTGCTGGCAAAATCACATGCACATATAACAAGGCATGTATGTGCTATCTCCCTTGGAAGTTGAGTCAGCACCAAAACAGCTCAGCAGAATGATGCACAGAATCTCTTACTCTCTGCTGCATTACTTTGATCACAATGAGGAAAACGTATATGCGGTCTTTGACAGTTTACTTCCATTCACTCTTACAAATGGACTGGGGCTCATAATGTGAAATAATTAAGTAATCTAAAATAAGAAGCATATGAAATTAATGTCATTCACACTTTTGCAATAAAGAAGCAAGACTAAAACGATCAAGAAAATTAGCCAGCCAAAAGCAGAGCTTACAGGTGAGAGTCAGTACCATAATATCACAATGTATACATTTAAATGATGCCATTTCCATAGCACCTTTACTAAAAATTAGAGCAGCTAGGCTATGATATGCTTTTTACAGATGTCATCCTTATGTGATTTAGTATAAGGTATTTTATAATTGTTCTTAATGACCTTTTAATATAATTTTGGTTTATTATTGTTATTATTTATAATTATTGAAAAAGTTTGTAGCTAATTTGTAGTATTATGTTCTGTACTTTTACTGTTGCCTTATGTATTCGTAGGTTTTAGCTCGTTATTCTATGGTGTCTCCCTGTGGTTGCCACTAGAGGGTAGTACGGGTTTAAGAAACAATGGAAATCTGAATTATATATGTTTTTTCTTAAATATATTTAGTAAGGGTTTTTAATATATGCTATGTTCTTCAGCCTCCTAGTTTTGCCAGAGAAGTTCAATTGATTTAAATATAGTACTATATTTTTTACTGACTTTTTTAGAATTCATTGTAGTTATAGTTTTTATTGTTTTAGGATGATGGATTTAATTGTTTAATTGATTAGGTTTTATATATAAGGAGGGGTTCTGATGATGTGGGTGTCTTTCTGAAGAAGTCTCAGGTTTATCAAGATGGAAAACGTGGTGAGAAAGTTAAGCGTATAAGCGCTCAATAAAGCTGTGGATTTTTATTATCTGCGACTCTCTGTCGTCTGCTTTGGTGCCTCTACAGTGCTCCTTTTCGTTATTTACAATGTGTACATGAATACATGCCTTTTCTAATGCCTTTCTTTGACTTGGTGGACTTATTACAATCTGTTCATCTGACTATTCTAAATATTGTACACTTCACTAACTTAATATATACGTTCGCGTTACTATTCATACTTTCCCATGGTTACACAGAGTACTTACTGGTTTATGAACCCTGTTAATTAATGTTCAGCAAACCAGTGTTGCATTTGGTGATTTGTTCTTTGGGGCCATGTCTAAAAAAATACTGCACTGGTAAAAATATCTTGTAAACAAAAATGAATAAGCAAATATGGTCCAATACAGTTTAACAAAGTGTCACTGACAGAGAAGCAACTTGTCAAATAAAGAGCCTGTTCATGTGGCTGAGCCTCCCAGCCAATGAATTAACATATCAAACAATGCTGAGCATGGTACTGCACATTTCAGGTGTAGAGCCCTCTGGATGACAGTGAAACTGCATGGGAATGAGAGACTTTTTGCTGCTGTCAGGTGCAATAGGAGCTTAACTGTGTAACAAAAGTTAGCCACAGACAGTAGTAGTTTCACTTAAGTAGCTCTGAAAGAGGTCACTGTCTTGCCAACAATGCTGATGTGTAATGTACAACTATCAACGCTGTATGCATGAAGTATGCTGTCAGTGAGGCAGGGAAGCTGCATGAGGGCACTGTTTTCTATAATGGCAAAAAATATGATTGTCACAGATGGCTGTATATCTCCCCAGAATACTGCATCTCTAATGGCAAAGAATACTGGAATTCTAGAATGAGTGTTGAGAGGCAGTGATCAATGGAGAGAAATATAAGTCGCCATGTTACAAAAAGATAAGGACAATGTTACAAGAAACCAGATGTCACAATCCCCTTCACTATGCCAACACGGCACTGTGGAGATATATGATGTGGTTGCTTGGAAGGACAGGGCTGCAGAGCTGTTTAGCAAGCCTTTCCAAATTATCTATTCACTAGCCAAAGCATCAACTGAGATCAATCGTTTTTATCCTGTACGTCCATCAGTCAAATACAATGCAGGATATGGGCAAATACTCACTATGTACAAGTACTCAGTGGTGGAAGAAAAATTTGAAAGCTTTATAGAGATCAGTGAAAGTTGCAAGTCATGAATTCATTGTGTCTGGGAAGAATGCTGAAGGGGATGTAGTCTTTCTCATGCTGAATCTGAAGCCTAATTTGGAGACCTGCAGTATGCCAAAATCTGGTTAGCCTGCCCAACAAGGACTCTGTATGTTGTCAGGTATATAAAGTACATGATGGTATAGGATCTTCTGACCAGGTATGTGCAAGTATCCAATGTCCTAATGAGGAGAAGAGTCAGACACGTACAGTATGCTGTGGGACCCTGATCAAACTTAATAACTGTGTTGGGTTGGTCTTCTCCCTCAACCAAGTCCTCTTTGATTTTGAAGGTCTTGCAGTCACTTCTAACAAACTGAACTTCCTGCATGCTGTTGCCAACGGCTGCCTTTTCTTCTTCAAACAAGTCATTTAACAACGAGTGCAGTGATGGATTTTGCCAGTTTCCAGACTGTGCTGCAGCACTACCCATGTTTTACAAGTACAGCTGTCCCAGGAAGTAAAAGACAAGGCAGAACATCAACAACAGTGATTCTTCTCCTTCCTTAATGCAGACCTGAGGAACAAGTCTGACATCTCTCAAACGAAACATTGTTAAGCAAAATCAAAGGCAACTGTTTGTCACTATGGAAAAAGAAAGTGAAACCCTGCTCATACAATCTAAAACAAGATGGAGTACTGACTTGGCAGGGCATACTATGTGGCCTGAAGTCTTCACCAACAGTTAGGCATAAGCAGCAGGAGGATTACATGAAAAGGGTGCTATGGAAAAAAGAGTCAGATGCTATCATGGGCTTCCTGTAGGCAGCAGCTTACGCTGGATGCTTGTAATATGCCTAATATCAACTAAAAACTCAAACAAAGGATATGGTTTCACTGATGTGGAATGAAGATGCATGAAAACGTTGTGGTTGTGGCCGGGATGATGCTTATGCTCTTAAACAACAACATTGTTGTGAATTACTGGGGAGGGGATGATGTGTTCTGCTGGGAAACAACACTGTTTTGTTTGCCTGTATTCAGTAACTTGGACCACAACAGTACAGCTCAATAAGCTACCGCAGATTAAAATACATAAGCACCTAACTAAATGAATAGGCAAATACACAAAAGAAACACCAGTAGTAAGTACAGATGTTTGTAGACCAAGTCAGCAGATACCTGGATCAGAATTCCCCTCACCGAAAAGTGTAAATATGAAATATGGCTATTCTGACACTGTAACTTGAAATTTCCACTTATCTCTAAACTATGGCAGTATCTGGGATGATTATATTGCATTTAGCAGAGCCCAGAAAGCACAGACACTTGCACTTTTATGGGGGGGGGGGGGCAACCTCACACAAACGTAGGCTACTATGCTGTTTAGAAAGCATTGTTCAGGTCTGTCTGCATTACTTTTCCAACTATCAGTAATGGACAGTATTTATTAAGTAACCTGGCCTGCAATCAACCACACCATATTCAACATAATATAATGTTCATAAGGATGTTAAAACAAAACCAATCCACTGTGCTGAAAAACAAACATGTACACAAATCGCTCAGGCTGCCACTCATTGAAATACACTGTTTATTTTAAACGCTCAAAGTAAAAAAACGTTTTTCGTCTAAACAAGTTGGTTAGACTTCTTCAGAATTACAAACAAAGAATGTCAGTTGAGATTCAAACGCTGTATTTATAAATTCATTTAAAATTCCCCGCCAAAATTCACGGCAACCATGTATCTTAAAGGTATATTTCATCAACCAAAATTGACAGGAATTTAATTCATTAAACTTGATATCTTAATATGATACTTATAATTTATAACAGTGCTGCTGCAGCAACTCTCATATTTCCACTATAAAAATGTTTGCCTAAAAAAAAAAAATATATATATATATATATATATATATATATATATATATATATATAGAATATCATTATATAATAAATAATATTTATCTAAAAAATAAGTGAATATTTACCTGAAAAAAGTGAATATGATAATAAATGAATAAAAGAACTCTATTTATAATTTAAAGCTTATATGTATGAATATATTAATTATATCAATGCATTCACCACAAATCCCCCGCGGGTTAAAAAATACATGGAATTTCTTGATCCTAAACAATCAATAAATATACTGATTTTCCCATAATTTTCAATGAGAAGAAATATATATATGAATATCAAATAAATAAAATAAATATAAAACTATATCAAACATATTTGTGTTGAACGACGTCCTACTTAATGTGTTGGTGCTTTTTATATATAAAAGCATTTCAATCAGCAACAAGTAATTGTAGAATCTTAACATTATGACTTTACAATTGCTAATACTTAACGCCACATACGTATTTACATACCATATTATCTGAAGAAATTGATACAAGATTATCTATGTAAACTTTTCAGTTTTAATAAACACATCAAAGAACATTTATCATTTAGACCTGGACTGGTGTAAGCATTAAGTTTAATTTGCCACAATAATTCCATTTTCTTAAGCAATAGGCCAAAAGGACCTCCTCTCACATCTTGTTTGATTTGGTCTATTACTCTGAACTGGAATTTGTGATCCGGAAGTGACATGATATGTCTGGCCAATGCATTACCTTCTTTTTGTAATCTAATACTTCTCTGATGTTCATAAACCCTGTTTTTTAGTTTCCTCTCGGTTTTTCCTATGTAAAAGGATGGGAAACCCTGGCAGACTGCTATGTACACTACTCCCTTTGAATTACAGTTGAATTTACCTTTAGTGTGCAATTTGAAGCCATTGATCTCCATATTGCTCCCTAATGACATTAAATGGCAAAATGAACAGTTGCCACATTGCATCTTATTCCTACAGGAACAACAAATCGGTTATTCTGCAATAATTCCTTGAAACGTATTCCTTTTCTCCTATTATCTTTGGTGATGTTCCTAATTTACATACCAAAGTGTTATCATCGAGTATCATCCAATTTTTCAATTAAATTTTCTTTATATTTTCATAATAAAAGGAAAATCTTAATACACAAGCCAAATTGAAATCAGTTTCAGTGTCTTGTTGTTTATATCCTAAGGATGTGGCACTGATGGTTTTGTCATTTCGATTATGCACACTGTTATGTTGTCATTTTAAAATGGGTTTATATACCCCATTATTTCTTTTGTCACTTATTCTATAAGATCTTCTATTAATGTAACTGGGTATGCCCTATTCAAAAACATTTGTTTTAAATTGGCACATTCTTCTGCAAATTCTTTCTCTAAAGTTATCATTCGCGCAGCCCGTACGAACTGGTCCTTGACCACTGATCTCTTTTGATGTTTCGGGTGTGCGCTTGAGTAGTGTAAAAACTTGTTCGAATACGTAGGCTTCCGAAAAATTTTGGCTTCATATTCTTTCACTATATAATTTTTAGTCAGTGTTATATCCAAATAAGCAATTGATGTTGTATGAAATGTGTATGTTAAATATAAAAAATCTGTGGTTTCATTTAAGATGCTAAGTCCTTGGCTATATTTTCATCTTCTTCAATAATCATAAAAATATCAATAAATCTGACGTAAAATTTGACAATTCCATTAATGGCATTGTTCCTGAACAAATAGGTGTTCTCCCAAAAGGACATTACCAGATTAGCATAGCTAGATCCATATGGAGAGCCCATGGCTACTCCTTTTTTCTGGATACAAAACTGACCATCAAACAGCAAGAAATTGTATGACAAAATAATATCTAGAAGCTCTTACACCAAAGAAATCTCATCATCTGGTGCGCCCTTCTGCCTCATTCTATTTGTTGCCCATTCAATTCCTAGGTTGTGTGGAATACTAGTGTATAAATCTTTGACGTCTATTGTCAAGAAGTTATGAAAACCCAATTATCTTTGACTATCCACGGTTCTTTTGCCACATATTTTTTCATAATAGAGTCTGTCAATTTGGCACATGCATACGTGGCTGACCTTCTCCCATCTACTATGGGCCTGAAAGGGGGGTCAGAAATGCTTTTATGCATTTTTGGAACACCAAACATACAAGGTACTCTTAGAGACTCGTACCAAATAATTATATGTATGTAAATTAAGTCTTGCTTCTATAAATAATTCATTTAAGAAGCTCTTTATAAATTGATTCGATCTATTATATTCATTGATCGATCAAGCCTCATATGTATCAGTAGATAAGATGTTATTGATTTTATTAACATAGTCCGGTGTATCCATCACTACTAACCCCCCTCCTTTATCAGGGTTCATGACCCTCGTTTGCTGCAAATAACATCTCCAGGTTTCATCTTTGTTTAAATTATATTTATATTCTAATTTTGTCTCACTCAATTCCCTCAAATCTAGTTCACATATTTTCTCAAACAAGTGAAGGGTATTGTGCAGTGGTGGATTAAAACAACTCGAAACCCTTAACTGGTTATTATTAATCATTTGACCACCTAACAATTGCTTTAAATTCAATTTCCTCATGAACAATTTGAAGTCACAAATTATTTGTGCCAAATTCATTTTAGAAGCAGGAACAAAGGTTAAACCTTTAGACAAAATGTCTGCTAGTTGTTCTGAGACATAGAATGATGAAAAATTATAAATAGAGAAGTCCCTTTGTTTATTCCTAATCACATCACATGATCGGTGTTGTTCATTAGTTAGGACTATCTTCTGCTGTTGTGGTTCTTCCTCTTGTTCCATTGCTTCTTCTGGTTGCGTCTTGGAAAACCCTGCTTATTGTTAGCAGTGGACACTTGTTGATTACTTCTCGATTCATGATTACTGTTATTGTTATTCCGTGTTCTTATTCTCTCACTTCTCCTCGCATCGACATTATCATCTTCTACATTTCAGGGCTGTTTGGAGCATCATTTTGTTGTGCTATCTCATCAGCATCCTCTTCAATGGTTATATTGACAATTCTATCATGACCAGCATTACTATATTGTTGTTTGGACCATATTTGTGACCCTGGTGGTGGGGGATAAGCTGTCCTTGTTTTATATTGCTTCTGGGCCCTTTGAAGCTTTTTTATTTTGATTTGTCTTATTTTATCCACATACTGCTCAATGCTTTGAAAACAACGAAGATATTCGTATTTATATCTTATAAAATCTACATGCTGTTTGATTTGACCATCCAAGGATTCTATACATTGTGTTCCAAGTCCTTGTTTATCAAAGCATAATGTTTAATCATAATTTGTAATAAACATAAACCTTGCTGGTTGAAATGTTGTATCAAATCTTGATAAAAGGCCGAACCAGGCAAGAGACCAGTGGGGTAACGCCAGGTCCTGAGGTCCTTTGGCACAATTTCTAACTTTAAACATTCCTGAAAATACTCAATCTCCAGGCTCAATTTCTTATACTTCAACATATTTTGATCAAGGGCATTCAACAGTTCAGGCAATGTCTTGTCCAAGTCATTATTACTATGTACTGCTGTTAGTGAATTATTTGCACCCCATAGACCTATAGAAGCTGTTAGCCACTCTTTTAGGTTTGGTGCCTGTGAAATTTTAGTTACAGAAACCTGCCTTTGCTGTTGATGTAAAGACAACATGTTTTGTATCATTGGCCTGTTGTTATTATCATCACTAACAGTACTAGTATTCAGCGCATTAGCTGCAGGTTGTATTTGAATTATTTGGTTACAATGCTCTACATGCTGTTCATTGTTAGCAATTAACACAGTACCTGTTTGTTGTATTCGTGTGTGAGACTGTGCCCTCACTTGTCCCACTCGTCCTGGTTGAAAGTTATTAGAAGCCGCTAATCCCATTTGCGTTTGCTGACTAGAGTTCATCGTGACCGTTCGGTCCTGTTGATGATGCTGCTGCATAGTGGCTGTTTGACCTGATTGCATTAATAGACCAGAATTTATGGTGACCATTCGGTCCTGTTGTTGCTGCTGCACAGTAGTCAGTGCATCCAACCTTACGTTCATTATGTCACCTTTCTGTGATAGCATCTCGATTAACATAGATAGCGTACTCATAGATTCCAATTCCACATTCGAATCCTTTAGCGCATCTGGTGTGTTTCAAAAGAGTTGTTAGCCATGGCGGATGAAAAAACAAAACCAATCCACTGTGCTGAAAAACGAACTTGTACACAAATCATTATAAATTTTATTGTTATAAATTATAAGTATTATATTAAGACATCAAGTTTAATGAATTAAATTCCTGCTGTCAATTTTGGTTGATGAAATATACCTTTAAGATACATGGTTGCCGTGAATTTTGGCAGGGAATTTTAAATGAATTTATAAATACAGCGTTTGAATCTCAACTGACATTCTTTGTTTGTAATTCTGAAGAAGTCTAACCAACTTGTTTAGACGAAAAACGTTTTTTACTTTGAGCGTTTAAAATAAACAGTGTATTTCGAGTGGCAGCCTGAGCGATTTGTGTACAAGTTCATAAGGATGTTGCTACCACACTGCAGTCAGTTGGCAATGGGTGTTCTCAACAGGAAAAGGTAAGAACCATAGTGAACTGTACTCAGAAAAATCTCTGAGTGATTACTCTATGCCTACCCAAGTTTTCCTGAGCTCCAAACACAAATACTGGAAAAACATGTTGTTGTTGTGTCTTTCGGCTTTTCCCGGTTATGGGTCGCCACAGCGGAACTCTGGTCCGCTAATGATTGGCAGTAGATTTTTATGTGCCGAGTTGCCAGCCCTGACGCACAACCTTCAACTAAGGTACGCCCATTCACGCATGTCTCCAGACAGAAGACGCTCTAGCTGAGAATCGAACGGAACAATGTCTTACTATGAGACGACAGCACTACCGCAGCACCAATATTGTCTGCTATTTTCTAGTTCTACAGGAGCTGCAGTAGAAGAAATTGTCTAATGGACAGGGATTGCGAAGTACCACAACTACTGACTTTTTTTTCCAGATTTGATACACTATTAATCAGTACATTGTATGATCGTAACTAAGACTACACTATTATGAAAGAGAAAGGACAAATAAAGGAAGAGTAAAACTGTGTAAGGCAGTTATCTTAACAGTGGATCTTTTGAGATATGGTTACCTGAACAGTAAACTGTATTTACCAACCTACTTCCCATGTTCGAGCCAGATGTTTTCAGCTCTTCCCATTCCCCTAGGACAGATCAATGCTTGTCCTGCAGCTTTGTTGGTTCTGATGCAGGAGATGTTGGTATCCTATATGAAGGCAACACAGTCATTCCGTCTCTTCAGCTCTTAAAGCCAGCAAGTCCCTAGGCAGGCATGCCTAATATAAACTATAGTGCTCAATATGCTGAACCAAATAATCGGAGTAAATAAAGCATAACTTCTCCTTCCAACTATTCATAAACTCTGACATTCTTCATGCCACTCAGCTATCCTATCATTCCTACTTAGTCATCACACAGCTGCAATTTTGACACAGACATCTCACTTTTTAAATGAGATTTGTGTAATTTATTGTATATTACAACTACATATGCTCTTTTCACTTTTGTTAGTTAATAATGGTATTTTACAGATGTGTACTTTCATTATATTCTTGTTATCGCTCACTCAATATAATTCTGACTTTATTTACATTCTTTTCGCTGATATACTGGTCACTTGTGATCAATGCTTGACCGTAATAAACAAAATTTAAATAAAATAAAACAAAATAAACCCATTAAACTATAAAAATCACCTTCACAAACACGGTGATTACAAGGAAACCCCATAATTCCCATATGAGGCAAGGGGGGGGGGAGTGAAGCTTTACTGTTGTTGTGACCTCTCCTCAAAGATACACACATACAAATACTTCAGGTACGGGCAATAATGCCTTTCTAGTCTGCCAATATGCTAAGACATACTGCCAGAGTCCAACAGAGTTGCTCCCAGTGTAAGTCTGCCCTGACTCTAAAAGACCTGCTGTCAGTGTAAGTGACTTGCTTCAGGGAAGGTACAGTTATAAATAGGCTTGCTACACAAACCAGTTTCCAAAAGACCTGCTTTCAGCCTGCTCTCATTGTAAGAGGTCACCTGCATTGACAGCAAATCTTTTGGAATCAGACCTTGTTGTGTCTTTCGGCTTTCGTTAGGGGTCGCCACAGTGGAACTCCGGTCCGATAATGTTGGTAGTGGATTTTTACGTGCTGAGTTACCAGCCCTGACGCACAACCTTCAACGAAGGCATGCTCATTCACGCATGCCTCCACAGACAAGACGCTCTAGCTGAGAATCGATTGGGACAACGTCTTGCTGTGAGGCGACAACGCTACCGCAGCACCACTACCGCGGGATCTTTTGGAATCAGGCCTACAGTATCCATATTCATAGGTTGACAGGTTCATATATAATTACTACGCTAATAGCTCCACTAGGCCTTTTTAAGCCTAGCCATGCTTCCCAAAGGTAAGAATCAAATCCTATAACTTGTATCTGTAAACACCTTAACCATTATGTCAACCCCCATTTTAAAAATATCTAAACTAATTTTCATTTTAATATAAGTTGATGGTTTATTTTATGCATCAGATGCTCTCTCAGAGAACCAATCAGTACACCTCTCATTCCTATACAATCTTCTCCATCAGCTGTTTGATGATTCTCTACTACTCTTCGATAACTCTAAACTCACAGATGTAACAGTCTCTAAATGTCCTACATAATGAAAAAGGTCTCCTCTTAAATATCTATGATTCACTGTACAAGTTCAGATATTTTAATCTTTCATAACTTAAATTTGCACACCCATGGATGTTTTTGGTATATTTCTGCTGTATTCTTTCTAATTTACTCATGCTTGCTTTCTTAACCTTATTGACACTCCATGCTCTAGTTTAGGTGTGATGTAACTTACAATGATTTCATGACTTCTGATTTCCTAGGCTTTAAACATCTTGTATGCAGCTTATAGTTTTATAACTATCATTAACCAATTGGTAGATATGATTAGAAGAACTAAAAACTGGATCTACCCTTATACCCAACTCCTTAAACGAATTTATAGTTTGAATCGCGGTGTGCTGTATTAAAAATATCCACTCTTCAATCCACATCTTCTAAATCTCATATGCTTAGCTTCTGATGTATTTATTAGGATATTATTCTCTTGTGCCCTATGTGTAACAGATGGAACTTGCTTACCCATTTTCAAATCATCTGAATATAGACCTTAAAATACCTCAGATGAAAAAGATAAAAGCTGAAAGACACAACCTAAACAAATATGGGCCAAGGACTAAGCCCTATGGGACAACCCATAATTGCATCTGTCCAATTGCAATTGCCATGTCCTACTTGTAAGCCATGCAGCTATTCATCTTATCAAGATTATGTCAATACCCAGTTATTCTAATTTATTAATCAGTGTTTTGTGTATGACCCTAATAAATGCTGAAGAATATATAAATACAACACAATTTTTCATTTACAGCTATTATATTATTATAGAACATCATGTTTACAGATGGTTATAGATCCAGTTTCAACACATAGGCTGATACGTAATTTCAAGTCCCAACCTTTCCAATTCTGACAATAACTTACCCAAAACAACCTTCTTTTTTTCCACAACAAGAAAGTACATGTATGGGTCTATATGACTCTGGGTTTGATCTATTTATCTTTCCCTTAAAGATGAGTTTAATAAGTACATGCCTCCAATGTTGTGGAACCTCCCCATATTTAATGGTCTAGGGAATAAAGTTCATGTTGAAATGTTCTCAGGTCATTACTATTAATTCTGTTTTCTCCCTGTGCTTGTTTGGGTTCAATGTACGTAGTTCTTTTTCAATGTAAACTAATTTTGTTTCAGTACCTGAATTTACCAGGATGTTACTAGGAAAAATTATTACCTCCTTTGTGGAACCAAACTGTTTTGCATAAGACTTTGTCAATTTATCTGAAATCTGCTGTGTCTAGGAATACATTTTAGAATCTACACACAGTTTAATCAATGTATGTCTTTATTCCAACAGCATCTTGTGTATCCATAAAATGTTTTTCTGTTATACTCAAAATAATAACATAAATTTTCATTTTTTTTCTTACTCTTGTCTCATACTGTGTTTAATCTGTCTGTCCAGTTTATTTCCATTTTCAAAGTTACAGCTTGGTCTTGTTTCTATTTGTTATATTTCTCTCTCTCTCTCTCAGGGTAGTACAGTTGTGTTCGGATCTAACCATAAATGTACATGTATAATTACATTCATTATTGTAAGCAACATCTGTCGGTTATCATATTTGCAGGTACCTCAAAGGCTAGCTCAATTTCTACAGCTGTACTTTCCCTCAAAAGCTTCTGGCAGCTCCCTCCTACTACCAAAAAAACGATGTATGTGGTATAAAAGATAATCAGCCAATGCCATTTTAGTACTTGCTTGCAATGCTTGGGATGAAAGTCCTGCTGCCAAAGCCTGAATGGAATAGAAGGATGCCCCCCCCCCGGCCACAATACTCCAAGCAAAAGTCCACTCCAGGGGTTTCCAGTCTCCCTCTCCAGGGAGAAGAGCAAGGTCAAGGAGGGAGGGGGCCATGTAGAGAGAGGACAGGAAAGCAATATGTAAAATGGGACTCGATTCAACTTTGAGTTGTCAAGAAAGTGTCCAGAGAGGCAGAAGGGATGAAATGTACTTAAACACCTACCTTTACATTACTTTCCTAACACAAACTATTCACTTCTGCAGTCATTATCTGTTTGATGACTCCAACAGTATAAAAGTAGAAGGCAGCTAGCTATAAAGGATGATTCAAGAAAGCAGACCTTATAATATGTCAAAGGTAAACCTTGGCTTGGCTCCAGATGCCACACTTGGTCTGCAGTGTTCAGAAAAGGCACTCAATGAGGACCAGTATCAACTTCAAAAATGGATTGGGTGCTGCTGTCCCCACTCAGTGGGATGCTCTGGTAGGTGTAGTGACGTGTGTGCTGACATTCCCATGACAGGTTTGCCATAAGCAGACTAGAAGTAACAAATGCAACGTACAAGCCACTTAAGAGTTTGCTTCCCTGATTTTTGCCAAGGACACAGAGTTGATCTCTTTCTTTCTAAATTCCTTTGCTCTGCCCTGATAAAATCTAAGCTGCGTATGCACATCTGAAGAATGTAGGGGCCATTCCCCTTTGTTCTAATGTTTTGCAGAAAAATATAGGTAATTGGATGGCTTGATTTACAACCATATGAAAAAGGGACTGATATGAATAAAAACTATGTCCTACTGGAATATCAAAAAGAATTCCCTGCATATCAAAGCATGCAACTCGGATATCATTCTGGTAGATGTGACAGCCACCAAGAAGAGTATCTTCCAAGAAAAAAATGGGGGGGGGTGGGCGTCTGAAGCAAATGGAGGCATTTCCCTTCTTGGTGATCTATGATACAACACTCCATTTAGAAATTGTTACACTGATGTTCTTTAATACAAAAAGGGAGAAGGGCCTACTGCAAGACACGCTGAGATATAAAAGCATTAGACAGGCCATCTTAAACAGGTCTGACAGGTAGTCCAGGACCACTGTTATACATGCATTACTTGGGTCCTGTTTACTGGGTAGGCAAGAGACAGAAAATCATTTTCACTGTGCTGGTCAAAATTTTCTTGTACATGGTTTCCCAGCCTGATTCATAATAATCAGCATGCCTTCTAATTACATGTGCCTGGACATCATCCAGGCTGTCAAACTAAGAGTGGCTTCGTTTGGTTGAGGTGTATAACATACTTTTTGTTTTGGATGAGGTGATCCACCTGCTAAGGCAACAATCTTGGCGTTTCCCTTGCTAGGCTTACCAGGAAAGTTAAGAACTATTGCCAGGGGCAAAAGGGAGCTATCAAGATGGCTTTGGGCCTGTCCTCCTTGATATATTTTATAACATCCTGTGGATCAGGGGTATAGGAGGAAAAGCATACAGAAATAAAACTGTCCACTTAAAGAGAATGTATCTATCTTCCAGGCCATTGCACTTCCTTCTGCTGTAGAATTTTCTCAACTGCCTATTCTCTGGTGAAGCAAAAAAGGTCCACTTCTGGCATATGTCAATCTCTGATCAGATCCAGGAAAAAATGTTTAACATCCATTTGTGTGGGTATATCTGTGATTTGCTCAGCCTGTTTGCCACAGAGTTTATTTCAGAAGGAATGCTGGCTGCTCAGTGGGTCATACCTGTCTCTTGAGCAATCACACATGCCTGCATTGTCAGTCAATGCAGTATGGACAATTAAGTCATTCCACATCACTGTGGAATTGTCTGTGAAAGATATGGAGGACTCTTTTCACCGAAATTTGTTTGAAAGCTCTTAGGGCCTGTATCACAATCATCACTCTCTTCTGTTTACATGTTTTTCCCGAAGCTCTAGTCCTGTTTGTCCCATACTTTCACTGGGCCTACATGATTCCACAAGCTAGGTCAAATGAATCTGTGGGTAGATTCTGTGTAGGCTGTTGTAATCCAAAGGGCATCATCATATTGGGCTATGGCTGCCTATCCATCATGTAAGAGAAGATCTGGATCAGGATCTCCAGAGGATGTAAATGCTGGTATCACTTACTCCTGAAATACCACTGTAATTTCCTCATGTACAATCTGGCTTGGAGAAGACTGCCTTCTCTGGCAAGCTATGCTTGATTACAACAGGATGGAACCATTTTGTCTGGATAGTTAGCAGTTCTGACATTTTGAAAATAGCTACAGAGTTTGACATAACTAATTAATTTAAAGGGAAATGTTAAAAACATTTGCACTAGTTGCAGGAATTAAGAAACTGTATAAAAAAACAGAAATTTAGAGACCAATATAATAAATAAAAGAATGTAGCCAACAACATTTGTTTACCTAGTAATATAAGATCAGAGGAACAAATTCAGAAATAAATTTATTTAACTTGCTAGTTGCAGAGAAGTGAAAAGACAGATTATTTACTTTATGTTCTCTAACTCAAAGCAGTAAATCCGGGTTTGAGAATGATTAGAAAAGACTAGAAGAAGCTTTACATTGTTCTATTTTTACAGAACATTAGCTCTACTGCATTGAGAAAATATGTACATAGTTAATATTTTGTCTATTTTGTCAGTGGGGGAATAAGTGGGTAACACACAATTGTGTGTTGTTTAAATGAAAATAACAGATCAGGTTCAGCTGGACAATATTACACAAAACATAATGTGACAAAAAAATAAAAGAAATAGACTAAGAAAGGACCAGTACGCAACAGAAAGAGAAAGAATATGTGAAAAAGAAATAACAGATGAGCTTTACCATGTTACAATTTAACTTATTTGTCTGAAATGTTAAAAGGCTGGTGGACTGGAAAAAAAAGGACAGGATCCTACACATATTTACAACAGTAATGTGCAAGTGCTAATGCTACAAGAAAAGTGCCTGAATAAAAGAAAATGACAGTTACGTAAAAAAAAAATGAGGAGGATTTCTTTGCTGGAGCAGTAGGACAGCAAATGAAAGGAGTCTTAATATTAATTAAAATTAAAAACTAAAGATTGAGAAAAAATGATAGATAAGCAAGGAATCAATATAGTGACGAGAGTTTGTAAGCGTGTAAGAATTACCCGAAAAGAGACTTCCAAAATGGCTACACAATAATTTCAGTTCTCCCAGTGTGAAAAAAGAAACTGGGAAATAAGAGCTATTAATTCTACCAGCTAGAGTAAAATTCAGTTAATGGCTAGTATGTACACAGTCAGGATGCCAGAAAAGAAGAAATTTAGAGAATCTGAAAGAAAATCAACTATTAAATATGAAGAGAAAATACTAATTAGAAAGTACCCTACAGCTTTTCAGGACAAACCAGTTTAAACTTCAGCTTTGGCGAAAGATGGCTTCCAGTAATGTAAGCAAAAAAAACAATGTACTCAGAGATGATTACAATAAATGAAACAATGAAGGAGTATATCAACTTAATAACAAAAGGGTAGAAAAATAGAAGCTTTTACTAGCTATTCAGGTGAACTGATAAAACAGCAACGATCAGACACTGAAATGAGCTGTTTACAAAATGATAATATTGGAACAGACAATAAACCTGATATTTTCTGTTATACCAGAGAAACTGGAAGGAACACACTGTATTAATTTTATGACACCACAAGCAACTGGACTGGTATTCCACAGCAGAATTACCTAACTGAAAGGTCAAATAGAGTGTATGCTCCAAACCTGGCCATGAAAAAGCAGCCAAGACCTGTATTAGTAGAGATGCAATCATACCAGCAGAAATAATTGATCCTGACAAAACTGTGATAGAAGGAAATTATTAAATATTGGAGACAGAAGAGTAGGGAAAATAATTATTCGCTGTACTACAGACAGAAGAGTGTTTGGGGAAAATGATTATTCAATGTACACTAAGCAAATGTAAGCAAATTGATCCCAGTAATCAGGGAATGTTGAGAAGCGAGTAAGAGATTCAAGCTGCCGTATCCAGCTATGCTCAGAATATTTTTCCTGGAAAATCAAAGTCATTTTTTAATTGCAGAATAGGTTAAGGAGAATATGCAAAAGTCTGTCCAACAAAAACTGAGCCATAAAACAGAAAGGGACTCTGCTTCTCATTCTTCTAATAAATCTTATAAGAGACTTTGCCAGTGAAATCTTCTCCAGTGTTTCAAAGGAAAATGCTTGAGAGACATAAAAAAAAGCAGATGAGTTGACTAGAAGAATCAGGAGTACCATAGACTTGAACAAGAGTCTGGCATTGGAAGATGGAGATGAATAGAAGAAGAAGACCAGCAGCACTGAAATTAGTGAATAAATGCGAGATTATAAAACAATCACATTTGTGAAATATGACTTTGGAAGAAAAAGTGGCAGAGACAAATTGGGCTTTTGTTGACTTTGTTCCCCGCTTTATATTATTAATGTTTAGAAGGTCAATAAAAGGGGGAAAGAGTAACCAAGTAAAACATTTTCTTAACAGGATTTGTATAAAACATTTCATGATATAAAGTGTGTGTTATACATTAAAGCAGTTTTGTGTAATATGTGGTCGGGGTATTTTAAATGTGAGGAATGTGGGATGGTGGAGCATTTTTAGTGACTGCTGTTTACTTTATTATCTTTATCACATACAAGTACTTTTTAAAGTTGAAATATAGGCTTTACAATGTAATAAGAGAAGAAATGCTGCGCAAAAGCAAGTTTAACTTAAAATACTGTGATCTTGGGCTGCTGGGGTTTGGGGTGGCATGTAAAAGTGCACTGATTACATTATATGTACAGCTGACAATTTTTCTCTTATTTTTGCAAACATGAATGTATGGACTAATGCCCTTAACTTAAGCTATAAACAGGTGTTTTTGTAAGTAGGTAGGCTTGAAAAATAAGACAAAATGATGAAAGCCTTGAAAAGTGCTAAGTTTCTTGCATATGCAATGATATTAGCTTGTTTTTCTCCAGTAGCAAATATTTAGTAGGAGTCAATAAGTCTGTAGCTGAAAGTTTTGAAATTGTTCTGTGCTAAGTGAAATTGACAACGATTCCTTCATGCATCTGCAAAGTTGTTAGTTTTACTTTTTCTCATTTCTGACATTTTCATGGGGATGAGCTGTCTGCAGTTGAAAATCATTATTCTTGAGAATTCTGAGTATTCTCTGCTGACAGAAATGCAAAATATAAAGATATAATGGCAAGTAGTTGCAAAAATGAAGTTCAAAATTACTGGAAGTGAATATGAGATAGTAGTTTCCCTAGCAGCCTTAATACTTTAACGTATTTAACAGAACACTATATATATATATATATATATATATATATATATATAGCTACAGCTAACGGATGATTGGTGGCTCTGTATTGTAATGAGCCGAAATGGCAGAGGCACGGATTTTAATTGATGAGAAAGATAGGCCTTTGTCAAGCATCTCGGTTAAGTATTGTAATATCTGAGGAATATTAGGTCCTGCTGTATCAGTTCCTTGTGCTCGATTCCAAGCACAGAATCTCTTCCATTTATCAGCATAAGATTTTCTAGTACTAGGCCTTCTGGCATCCAAAATGACATCCATCACAGCTTTACTGAGAGGTGTTGTTTGTGTAACTACATGATCAGCCATGCTGCCAGGTTCAGTGTCTGGAGTTGATTGTGCAGGATCTGGTTGTTTTGCTGGGACAGTAGTTGAGGTCTTTCCTTAGGACTGGGTACCAGTATTGGCGGGGCCAGTCTGGGGCAATTAGTATCATCCTTGGTTTCTCTTGTCTGACTTTTAGGAGGACCTTGGGAAGAAGAGGCAGATAGGTTTTTCCAGCTGAAGGATATGGTGTCCACTTTCCATGCTTGTCTGTGATAAGTCCTTGTGCAGAATTTTTTCAATTGATAATTTTGAGGACAGGAAATAGAACTATGTCTGGGCTTCCCCATTCCCTTGTTATCATGCTGAATACTTGTGGATCTAGTTTCCACTCGAGAGGTTTCTGCTTAAATTGTCTGCCAGAGTATTTTGCTTTCCTGGCAGGAACTGAGCTTGAAGATGTATTTGGTCCCACAGTGCCATGGCTAATCTGCAAAGGGGGTATGTGTGTGCCTCCCTGCTTGTTTATACACCACATGACCGTGGTGTTGTCCGTCTTTATCAGTAATTGTCCTGGATGAAGTAAGTCCTTAAAGGCTGTTAGGGCATTTTGAACAGCTAGCATGTCTTTCAGATTGATATGTAGATGGATTTGTTTTGGGGTCCATATGCCCTGAATGCATCTTCCCGCCATGTGCCCCCCCCCAGGCATAATCTGATGCATCTGTTGCTAAGGTTTGGCTGGCAGGGGGTAGAATGAAGGTCTGTCCATGTTTTGGTGACATGCCTTTGCCCACCATAGAAACTCCTGTTGTAGGCAGGGAATGAGAGGAATCATTGTTTCCAGACTGTGACAATGTTGACTCCATAAACATTTTAGGTACCATTGAAGTTTCCTCATATGCAGTCTTGCATATGGAATCAGTACGATGCAGGATGCCATGAAGCCCAAAGCCTGCAGAATTTGTCTTGCAGATAACTGGGTTTTTGTTGCCATCAGTTTGAAGTAAGTAGTCAGTTGCCTTTGCTTGTCTGGTGTGAGGTAAGCCACCTGGGCAGTTGTATTCAAGCTTGCACCCAGGAATGTTATCTTTTGAGAGGGTACCAGTTTTAATTTCTTTTCGTTTATTGTGTACCCTAGGCATGTTAGAAGCCTTTTCACAAACGCCAGGTGTTGTAGAAGAATGTCCTTGTTCTCTGCTTGAATGAGGCAGTCGTCCAAGTAAGGATATATCTGAATACTTCTTTGTCTGCAAAATGCAATTACTGGTGCCAGGCACTTTGTAAAGACCTTGGGTGCAGTAGATAATCTAAAGGGCAGTGCAGAGAATTGGTAATGCATTGTCAGCCTTGAATCTGAGGTATCTTCTGCATGATTATCTTATTGGGACATGCAGGTATGCCTCTTTTAGGTCTAATGTCACCAGCCAAGCATTCTGGCCCAGCATGGGCAAAAGCTGCTGCATAGTCAGCATTTTGAATTTTGGGATGTCCAGGTATGTGTTAAAAATCTATAAATCCAGTATTGGCCGCCAGGCCTTGTACTTTCTGGGTACCAAGAACAGTCTTGAGTAAAAACCTTGTCCTTTTTCCTGTTCTGGTACTGGCTGAATGGTCCCCATATCCATGAGGGACGTAACCTGTTTCTGTGCCTCTGCCCATTGATATTTTGGCAGATCTGGCCAACCATTTACCATTGGCAGAGTATGGAAATGGAATCTGTATCCCTGAGATACTATGTTTAGCACCCGCTTGTCCTGGGTTATTAACTGCCAATTTTGAGCAAAAAGTGCTAAGTTTCCCCCTAAGGGTGCTGCCAAAAGATAAGTGCTTGGTGCAGGCAGAGGGAAGTCATTGGGACTGTTTTCTGTAGGTTTGCACTTTATCTCCTCCAGATTTGGAGGTAGAAGCGCCCCATTGCTTTGATCTGTATGAATCTTGCGCCTGGTATCTGGAACCCTTAGGGCATCTGGATTTGCCCCTTTGAGCTCTGTCTGACACAGGAAAGGACCAATTTTTTGTAGGCCAGTGTCTACTGAATCTTGGTGGCTGCACTTGTAAGAAGTATTTTACAGTTTGCATAGAGTTAGCTTTGTCTTCCATTTTCTTTAAAACCTCTTCTGCCTTAATACCAAACAGAGTATCATGCTGTAAAGGTACATCTAGCAATTTAGCTTTAACATGATCAGGCAAATTTTGTTCCTTTAGCCAGGCATGCCTCCTAATCACAGATCCAGTAACTGCAGCCCTGCAGGAGGCATCTAAGGAATCAAAACCACATTGCAAAATATGCTTTCCAACCTGTTCAGCTGCATGCAATAATTCCTGTAATTCTTTATTTTCTGCACATTCAGAAATCAACATCATTTTCTGTTTTAGCAATCCCATAACATGTTGTTGATACTTGAGCACATGAAATTGACAGTTTAAGGCCCTAACTGCCAAGGTTGCAGAGTATAAACCTTTTTTTCCCCATCTATCCAGTGCCCTTGAATCTCTGTCAGAGGAGGTAGGTTTTTTTGCTGTTGAGGCCTTAACTCCCTTTGGATCCTGTGAAATAGTTTCAGGAACAGCAGCAGGGTTTCTAAATAAAACTTATGTGAGTCAGGGACCCTGTAATATCTGTCAGGTTTGCTGGGAGCCGGAGGCAAGGAGTCAGGGGTCAAGCTAGACTCCAAAAACCCATCATCCACAATGTCTAAAATGGGGGGGGGGGGTGGCTAAAGGCCTTTGCTGAAGGAGAAGAAGGAAATCTCTGAGCCTCTTTTTTGATTCTGAGAAATCTTGACTCTCCCAGTGAAAATGCTCCCTCAAAGTATGTAAGGTTTCTCCAAATGAATAATCCTCAGGAGGTGATGCAGATGGTATAGATTCCTCTGCATCTGAATCCTCATAGGGAGGTATAGATAATTTCTGATCAGAAGAGAAATCAGAAGAACATGATCTGAAGATTCATAATCAGTGTCTTGCCTAGGCCTCTTATCTGGAGGGGGACGGGTACCCCTGATCAAGGTAATAAGGTCTTCAGCCATTTTGATAATCTGTGTTTTAGGCATAGAGGCCTGTACACGTGGCTCATGCGTCATTTTTTAGTTTTAGAAGTTGCTTTTGTCTTTGGTTTTGCAGCTGTTGTCTGTTTGATATACAAATGTTGAGGCCTGAATACACAGTCAGAAGCCGGTGCCTGCTCAGCGGCTCCAGACCCATCCAAGGGAGATACATCCGTCGGTCCAATACTTTGAGTATCTCATGGCATACCAGACTCCACATGGGTGTCGGTAGAGGCCTGCGACTTGAAAGTAGTGGGTATCAGGGGGTGCGAATGCACCTCACTGAGTACTGGCGAACCAGCGACTGGCTTAGGAGAAGCTTCGTTGTCGGTTTTGGACCTCGACTGTCTCTCTCTGTCCTTTTCTTTGCATTTTTTATGTACTCCATTAGTCGGATTGCTATCCGACAACATTTCTGGGTAGTTAAATCTGTTTCCAAAATACTTTGAGGCAAAAATATACCAACGCTTAATAGTGCATTGGTTAAATCTAGCACAAAACCGACAGCCAGGCACGTTGTGATCAGGGCCTAGGCAAGGAATACAGTATAGATGGAAATCCTTATGAGGTATTTGCTTCCCACAAGTAATACTATTAACGTTTTCTGACATCGGTATGGAGCAAGAAAAAAAAGTTTCCCCAATGAGGTACTTAGCTTTAGTGAAGACTTCGGTTCTGAAACTCAAACTCGAATATTTCAGTAGTCGGCCAACTGGCACTTGCGAAATGCTTCTGCTTCGGGAACCGTGCAGCAAAAAAGACTAAAGAAAATGGCGTTGGTTGCATGTTTTATACCCCTGACGTCATGGAAGAGGAGACAGCAACTGACACAGGACCCAAGAATTTGGAATTCAGGCCAACTGAGGGCAACCTGCCAGCAGATTACCCAAATGTAATGACTGCAACAGTGAAACACAAAGAACATCTATGAAACCAGCACCGGCAAAATAAACACATAAATACACGAAAACATACTCAGAGGCTCTAAATAAAAATCTGCAGAAGCAACAGAGACCTCCAAAGCAGACATCCAAGCAACCTCCACCCCCCAACACAAACCATGAAACACATACTTCACAAAACCAGTGTGCCACACAATCACAGCCCTTAAGGCAAAATAACATACCCAACACACTAGTAATAGGTGACTCTATAGTCAGGCACACTGACGTCCCACTCACTAGGCTGAAAGTACAGTTTTGTACCTACCATAAATGTAGATGTCCGAGAGGTATGCATCTGCAGTCCTAACATATGGGTTGTCCTGCCTCAGGCAGCCCTTCGGTCGGCCGGATTCCAAAGTCTGGGTCTGGCCTCGGCTGATGTCGCACTTCACCCGACGTCATAGCTGCTGTGAATTGGGTATAAAGGCATCAGCCGACGCCATTTTCCTCAGTGTTTCTTGCCCCAGATGCCAGGTGCCCTCTAGGAAGGCTAAATTTGGATAAATGCAAATGAATCCAAACAGTACAGAGCAAACAAAAATAACATGTATATACATATATACAAACAAATACACCATAATAGATTCCCCCAGCTAGCTACAAGATGGGCAAATACCCTAGGAGTACCACAGAGGGGAAGGAGGGTGGGTAATCCTGACTGCAGATGCATACCTCTCGGACATCTATATTTATGGTAGGTACAAAACTGTACTATGTCCTTCAAGGATGCATCTGCAGTCCTAACATATGGGTAGAATACCATAGCCAAACTGGGGGAGGAGGCACTAAAATGATTATGGTGTAGTTAAGATCCCTTGCAAGACAGCAGTTGCAAAACCTGCTCGGGATCTGGAGTATAAAGGTAGATTATAATGCTTGGCAAATGTATGCACGGAGCTCCAAGTAGCAGCCTCTAGAATGTCTTTGGTAGCCACTCCTCGTAAGAAAGCTGTAGTAGTGGCTGTAGCTCTTGTGGAGTGAGGCCTGGTGTTTTCTGGAGTTGTCTTTCCATGAAAAGAGTAACAAAATCTAATGCAATTTCCTATCCATTTTGAGATTGTCTGTTTTGAAATTGCTTTTCCTTCCATTCCTGTTGCATATGCTACCAGAAGCTGGTCAGTTTTTCTACTGTTCTTGGTTCTGTCCAGATAGTAGCGCAATTGCCTGTGCACATCCAAGGTATGTAGTAGTCTTTCCCCTCTGTTCTGTGGGTTGGGGAAGAATGTTGGTAGGTGTGTTGCTTGGTTCAATGATACCCTGGAGACCACCTTTGGCATAAAAGTAGGGTTGGTTCTCAAGGATACTCTATCCTGATGGAAGATAAGGAAGGGCTGTACTGCCATTAATGCCTGTAATTCAGAAACCCTTCTTGCTGAAGTGATTGCAAGCAGGAAAGCAGTTTTCCAAGATAAGAACTGTAACTCTGCTGTTGCTGCTGGCTCGAAAGGGGGAAGTGTTAACTTTTCAAGGACAAAGTTGAGGTCCCATGTAGGCAAAGGTGGCTTCCTTGGAGGCTTTACATTTTTAATTCCTCTCAGAAACTGCCTGAGTAGAGGATGAAAGAAGACTGGAGGATCCATGTTGTATTTTGCTGAAATTGCTGATGCATGAATCTTAATGGAGGAGTAAGACAGGCCATTGTGGAAAAGGTCTGCTAAGTATTCCAGGATGTTAGCTATGTTTGGTAATGATACACTTTCTCCTTTTGCTGCACTCCAAATGAGGTATCTTTTCCATTTGGCTGAGTAAGTCTTCCTTGTGGAGGGTCTGCGAGCCTCCAGTATTATGTCTTTAACCCTCTGGGATAAATCTGGGTTATTTTGTTTTATATAACATTCCAGGCAGCCAGCTGTAGTGTTTTCAAGTTTGGATGTAGGATCTTGAAGTTGTTCTGTGTTAGCAGTAAAGGAACTAGAGGTAGGGGCCATGCGTGTGTCCGAGCCATACTCCTCAGTAGCGGGTACCAATGCTGCCTCGGCCAGTCTGGAGCTATCAGGATGATCCTTGGGCGATCTTCTTTGATCTTCAGTAGCACTTTGTGCATCAAAGGAAGAGGTGGGAATGCATATGCTGTCAGGTTTTCCCAACTGAAGGAGAGGGAGTCCACCTTCCAAGCTAGTGGGTGGGATGTCCTTGTGCAGAATTTCCTCAATTGGTGGTTGTGTGGGGATGCGAACAGGTCTATTTCTGGTAGTCCCCATTTCTTTGTAATGGATTTGAAGATGTCTGGATGCAGCATCCATTCGTGGGCATCCGTGGTAGTTCTGCTTAAGGTGTCTGCTAGAATATTTTCTTTTCCTGGCACAAATATGGCCTGGAGCTGAATGTTGAGGTTCAGGGCTACATTCCACAGGTCCATTGCCATCCGGCATAGAGGATATGAATGTGTGCCTCCTTGTTTGTTGATATACCACATGACTGTGGTGTTGTCCGTCCTTATCAGCAAATGACCCTGTTGAAGAAACGGTCTGAATGTCTGGATTGCCTGTTTCACTGCCAGCATCTCTTTTTGATTTATGTGTAGGTTCAGCTGGTCTTGTGTCCATAGGCCTTGTATACAGTTGTCCACCATGTGTGCCCCCCAGCCTAGGTCCGAGGCGTCCGTGGTGACAGTCTGGCTTGGGTGAGGTTTGTGGAAGGGCAGTCCTCTGTTCAACAGACAGGCCTGAGCCCACCACAGGAATTCTTCCTTCAGGCATGGGATTATTGGAATCTGAACCTCTAGGCTGTGTTTGTGTTGAGACCATATATTCCTTAGGTACCACTGCAACTTCCTCATAAGCAGCCTGGCATGTGGAACCAATATTATGCAGGATGCCATGTAACCCAGGGCTTGCAGGACTTTCCTTGCTGTAAGCTGGTTCTGTGTTGTCAATGCCCTGAAATAGAGTGGTAGTTGCTTTTGTTTTTCTGCTGTGAGAAATGCCATCTGATTTGAAGTGTCCAATTCTGCACCCAAGAATGTTATACTCTGGGATGGTAACAGTCTTGACTTTTTCATGTTGACTGTGTATCCCAGGGCTTGCAGTAGTCGTATAACCTTTTCCAAATCTTGTGTTAATTTGGTCTTGTTGTCCGCTTGTATCAGGCAGTCGTCCAGGTATGGATAAATCTGAATTCCCTGAAGCCTGCAATGAGCAATTACTGATGCCAGGCATTTTGTGAATACTCTGGATGCAGTAGATAAGCCAAAGGGCAATGCTGAGAATTGATAATGCTCTGATCCTGCAAGAAATCTGAGGTATCTTCTGCAATCTGGTCGTATAGGGACGTGCAGGTATGCCTCCTTGAGATCTAGAGTCACCAGCCAAGACTCCTTGCCCAGCATGGAAAGAAGTTGCTGTAGGGTCAGCATTTTGAATTTTGGAACCATGAGATATGTGTTCAGAGCGGACAGGTCGAGAATAGGCCTCCATTGGTTTTCTTTTCTTGGTACCAGGAAAAGTCTGGAGTAAAATCCTTGCCCTTGTTCCATTGGTGGTACCTTTTCTATAGCTCTCATTCTTAGTAACTGGTTGATTTGTCCTAGAGCGTTTGTTTTTTGGTTTGGTGGTAGGTTTGGCATTCCTCTCTTTTTTGGTAGAGTGTGGAAGTGAAACCTGTAGCCTTTGTCTATTGTCTGTAAAATCCATTTGTCTCCTGTAATGTAATGCCAGTTTACGGAAAATAAGGCTAGCTTTCCGCCTAAGGGTGCTTCCAATTGTTCCCTGGTAGGCGGTATCAGAGCCAAGTCATTGTGTCTGTCCTGTTGAAGTGGTAGTAGCTGGATCTGTGGCAGCACTTCTCTGGTTGTTAGGTTGCCACTGACGTCCCCTGTAGGCCCCTCTGGATTGACCTCTGCCTCTTGGGCGTCTATTTCGGCCTCTCTGTGCTCTGGAGGTGTCTGGAAAGGACCAAGTCTTAGAGGCCAATTTCTACTAAACCTCGGAGGTTGGACCTGTAAGAAATCCTTGACTGTTTGAACAGATTTTGCTTTTTCTTCCACCTTCTTTAACACTTGCTGTGCAGGGGAGCCAAACAAACTTTGTTTCTCCATGGGAGCATCTAGGAGCCTTGACTTGACATGGTCTGGTAAGGTTTGCTCTTTTAACCATGCATGCCTTCTGATCACGGTTCCAGTCATGGCTGACCTAAAGGAAGCCTCCAGTGCATCATAGCCGCATTTTAAAGAATGATTACTGACCTGCTGAGTGTTATGTACCAAATCCTGAAGGGACTTACGGTCTATAGGTTCAGGAGAGGACAGTTTTTATTTAGCTGGTCTAACAAAAATTCCTGATACTGGATCATGTGGAATTGGCAGTTTAAGGCCCTAGCCGAAAGAGTAGCAGAAGTGTAAACTTTTTTACCCCATCTCTCTAATGCTCTAGATTCTCTTTCAGAGGGGAGAGGGTTTTTGGCAGAGGCAGCTGCTACAGCTTTGGGGCCCTGAGAAATGGTTTCAGGATCTGCAATAGGAGCCTTATACAAGTGAAAGTGTGTGTCCAGGACCCTGTAATATCTGTCGGGTTTGGCAGGGGCCGGGGGAAGAGAGTCAGGAGCAGTACAGGCATCATTAAATGCATCATCCACAACTGTTAGTACTGGAGGAATGGCTAAAGGCCTATGCTGTGGTAAATGTAAAAAGGTCCTAAGCCTTTTCCTTGAATCTGAGAAATCATGGCCCTGCCATTGAAAATGCTCTCTCATAGCATGTAAGGTTTCCCCAAAAGAAAATTCCTCAGGAGGAGAGGCAGAATGAATGGAGTCTTCTGCATCAGAATCCTCATATGGAGAATAAGGGCCTTCTGGAGGATTAGAATTTTCTGACTCATCCGAGGAGTAGTCAGTGGATACTGGATCGGGGGGCTCTGCTCTAGGCCTTTTGTCTGGAGGGGGTTGAGAGGCCCTGTCTGGGTGAGGTTGGGATCCCCTGATCAAGGAAATGAGATCCTCAGCCAGGCTAAGCATTTGGGAACTAGAAGTAGGCCTGTGTGGGGTTTTAGCAGGCAAGGCCTTAGAAGATTTAGCTGCTTTAGCCCTAGAAAAAGCCTTGATGGACATAAATGCAGGGGGCCTAGCAGCTCCACGTGCAGGAGTAGATATGTTTAAAGGAATAGTATCTGATAAATCCTGGGTGCCTGCTACAGCAGGAGAAAATTCGGTAGCAGATTCAGCCATGCTGTGTGAGGCCTCGGCTGTATGCTTTCGGCCGAAGGAAGAACCGAGGACTCGGTTTCAGCCGAAACAGAGACACTCGCGGTAGGCTTAACCGTGGTTTCGGCCGAAACCGCAGACCGCGAGTGTCGGTCCTTTTCCTTACGCTTTTTAGCTAATTGCGAAGTCAGAGTCTCCGACGGCATTTTGTAAGCAAAAGCGGGACCAAAAAACTCCTCCGCAAACTCCGACCGACGTCTAAGTGTCCGTCGGTTGAAGGAAGCACAGGCTAGACAAGCTGATACGTCGTGGTCTGGGCCTAAGCAAGGAAGGCAGTAAGAGTGGAAATCCTTATGAGGTATTTGTTTCCCACAAGTTAAACAATTATTTACTTTTTCTGACATCGGCTGAGGCAAGAAAGAGTCCCCAACGGGGTACTTGTCTTTTTAGAAGTCTTCGGTAGTAGAAATCTCTGGATCTGACCGACCGGCACTTGCAAACAGCTTCTGCTTCGGGCACCGCGCGGCAAGAAAGACTGAGGAAAATGGCGTCGGCTGATGCCTTTATACCCAATTCACAGCAGCTATGACGTCGGGTGAAGTGCGACATCAGCCGAGGCCAGACCCAGACTTTGGAATCCGGCCGACCGAAGGGCTGCCTGAGGCAGGACAACCCATATGTTAGGACTGCAGATGCATCCTTGAAGGACATCAAGGAGAAGGTTAATGTAAGCTGCCTGTCGGGTGCCAGGATCCACCACATAACACAAGCAGTAAGAAATACAACTACAGCAAACAAACCAGATAGTATCCTTCTCTTCAAAATGTTCAAACAGTTCTGTTTTCAAAACAATAAAAAATACAAATCGCCAAGTTTTAGAATTGTAATACGGATTTAATAAATAGTTCCAGTCAAGTAAAACAAGTTAAACAAGTTGAATTAAGCGCTTTTTGTCTTCCAAATACAAAGACTTCTTCAGATAACTGCACATTTCTACTACCCATTTTAAATACCCTCCTACTAAGTCACATGATACTTACAACCCAGTCTATTCAGTATTTAAAATAGGTTCATAGGTTCATAGATTAGTACTAAGCTAATTGCCCTTGCGAGCCATTTTAAGCCTAGCCAATTACTCCTTGCGAGACTCAAACCCTGCACCTTGTGCTTGCAAGGCAAACACCTTAACCATTAGGCCACCCTAATTTACATATATATATATATATATATATATATATATATATATATATATATATGGGTCCCCTTGATTTGATCGACATGCCGAAACACCGATGATAAGAAGACCGACTCGAGAAGACCGACGAGACAGATGATCGACAAGGTGAAATCCCGACAGCCGAAACACCGACATGGGCAACGTGTGAGCGCGAGTCGGTAAGTGTGCGATAGTGAGGGATTTAGCGTTAGGGAGCGGACAGGTAAGTGTGAGATAGTGTGGGATTTAGGGTTAGGGTGCGGGAAAGGTGAGTGTGCGGTAGTGTCGGAATTAGGGTGCAGGTAAGGTAAGTGTGCGATAGTGATGGACCTTAGGTGTAGTGGCGGGTTAAGTGAGTTAGGGTGCGGGTAGGGTAAGTGTGCGATAGTGACGGAATGTAGGTTTAGTGGCGGGTTAAGTGAGTTAGGGTTAGGGTGCGGGTAGGGTAAGTGTGCGGTAGTGTCGGACCTTAGAGTTGGGGTTTGGGTTACGGTTAGTGCATGTATAGTTGTGTGTAATGTGTAGTTTACGTTTTGGGTGTCGGTGTTATGGTGTTCGGTTTTGTGAGTTGTCGGTTTTGTGCGTTTTCGGTGTTTTGAGTGTCGGGTTTATGGCGTGTCGGTGTTGTGACAGGGATCCATATATATATATATATATATATATATATATATATATATATATATATATATATATATATATATATACACATATATATATATATATGTATATGTATATATATATATATACATAAATAAAAAAACATTTTTAGTTAACTATACCTCATATATTTTGTATTTATATTTATGCTGTGTTTACATTAAGTGCACCTATTTAAAATATTTAATCTCAAGATGCACAAAATAGAATAAATTTAATTTATTCCTAGACATAGGCAGGCATTTGTGCATAGTTGCCACACTAGTTCTAACCTCTCTAATAAAAGGCTATCAGGTCCACCTCTCCCATCTGATCTAACCTGATCTATTGCTCGAAACTTAAATGTGTGTCTCGGTTGTTCCATTATATGTCTTGCAAGGGCATTTTCTGACTTCCTACGACTAATACTATACAAATGTTCGTATACTCTTTCCCTCAAAGTCCTAATAGTTTTCCCTATGTAAAATACCTGGCATTGTTGACATTTTGCCAGATACACTATCATTTTGGACGGACAATTAAATTTCTCTTTAGTGTAGCATTTTCTGTTTCTAATGTAGAATGTCCGCCCTATTTCCATGTGTTTACAAAAATTACACATTTGACACTTAGTCATCCCTGGATTTCTAATGAAGCTATACGACTGGTTTTCCAAAATATTTTTAATGTTTCTCCCCTTCCTGAATATTATTTGAGGGGGGTTTGGAAACTTTTTATTTACGTAAGGGTCATTTTCCAAAATTTCCCAGTTCTTATGTAAAATTTCTCTCAAGTCTCGTGCGTTAATACTATATGATGTCACAAAACTAGAATTTATGAAATTATATTCTTTAGTAAGATGTCCATCTCCCATACCTCCATTTTCATTGTAATTCGATTATTGTTCGAACCATAGGATAGGTCTATATATCCCCGTTTCTTTTATGACTAATTTCGTCAATTAAGTTTTGTAATAACTCGTACGGATAGCCTCTGTTGAGAAACACTTCCTCAAGTTTTCCACATTCTATCCGAAAATCGGATTCGAGGCTAGTCATTCTAGCAGCTCTTACCAGCTTGTCCCTTCACCACGGATCTTTTTTGGTGATATGGGGTGACAGCTGGTAAAGTGTAAGAAACTATTGGAATAAGTTTCCTTTTTAAATATGGTGCTAACATACCTGCTGTTCCTACTGTCTTTTCTTAACTCAATGTCTAAATAAGAAATCTTGTGCTCCCCATAACTTGATGTGAACTTCAAGAATTCTGTAGTGTTGTTAAAATAGTTTAGTAAGTTCATAGCTGTTCTTTCATCACCTTTTTGGATGACAAAAATGTCATCCAAAAATCGTATGTAGAAATAAAGTTGTTCCTTAATTTTGGGATTGTTTCGGACAAATTCATCTTCCCAATGTGCCATGACTAAATTTGAGAAACTTACCCCACACTGGGATCCCATGGCAACCCCTAATTTTTGCAAATAAAAGGTGTTGTTGTTGAACATGATGTAGTTGTTACTTTAATTTACTGGAAACCCACTCAATCCCTTCATGGTGGGGGATAGAGGTGTATAGTTCCTTAACATCAATGGTCATAAAGCTACAGTCACCTCTAAATTCCAGTTGATTTATTTCCTTCAAAAATGACCATGAGTCCTTGCAAATTTGATTTTCATGTTTAATGTATTTCTTCAAGACAGAGTCCACTACTTTAGCGCAACTGTATGTAATACTATTACATATGTCTACTAATGGTCTCATAGGAAGATCGTCTATATTTTTATGGACCTTAGGTACACCGAATAGTAGTGGAATTATTGGTGCTATCATGGTCATATACATGTCTAAATCAATTTTTGCCTCAATAAACAAATCGTTTATATAAGATTTTATTCTAGTGTAAGCTGTATTAAGTTCACTTCTTGAAACAGTTACTGATGTCTCACTATCCAACAAAAGTTTCATTCTCTGCTTGTAATTGTCTTTATGCATAACGACCAAACCCCTCCCTTATCTGGTTTCATAAATCTAAGGGGTAGTTTTTGTATGTCACAAATCGCCTGCCATTCTTGTTTAGTAATTTTTGTTTCGCTTTTCAATAACATTCTACTTTCTAAACTGTGTCTAAAATATATTTTGCACATTTTTTCAAATAGTGCTACACTGTTGTGCAATGGTGGGTTATAAGTGCTGTTTACATAGAATTCACTTTCATTCTGCTTGTATGTACCCATAATCACTGCCAAATTAACCTTGCGTATAAATAATTGAAGGTCAATGAGTGTTTGTGCTAAACGCGCTTTATTAGCGGTTACAAATGTTTGACCCTTAGCAAACAACTCAATGTCAAATCCTATATCAGTCTCTGTGTAATTGTAGACTTTAAAGTCTTTTTGTACATTAGTCAATATTTTACAGTACCTTATACTACCAGCATGTATTCCTTCCATCTCCTCCGCCTCTTGTTGTTGCTGGGGCGTTGTTGTTTCCTGCCCCAAGGATTGCGATTCTGGGTCTGGTGATGAAAATTTCTGCTGTTATCAAAATTTTGGTTTTGGTAACTGCTATGAGTAGAATGATTTCCTATATTGGTATTATTTTTCTGTGTAATTCTCTCACTTCTTCAGACCTCATTGCTGTTATTACTACCAGTAACATCTGTTCAGTTCGTGTATTGTATTCCAACTTCCTGAGGCTCGAAAATCTCCCTTTCTCTTACTGTTACCCCCATTTGCTTCCACACTTGCGTTTGGGGGGGTTTGGGATATGCTGTCCCGTTCCTGTATGCTAGTTTGTCCCATTGCATTTTCTTTATTTTTGTAGATCTTAGTTTCTCCATTAGTTGGTTAATACTGTCAAATGTTCTATTATAGTCAAATTTATAATGGTCAAAGTCTATATCATTTTTAATGTCTTGGTCAATTTTTTGAATGTCAATAGATAGCCCCTCCGAGTAACACAAGCACTCAGGTCACTCCAGAACAAGTACAAATATGACTCTGTCATTGTCCATGTTGGTGTGAATGACCTCAGCCGTACCTCCCTGGACTACATGAAAAGACACATGGAGGAGCTCTCTGCTCACGTAGCCCAGGCCGGTATGTCCCTGACCCTGAGTAGCATCCTGCCCTCACCAAGAATGATACCACAGTATAGAGAAAAAATTATCAATTTCAACAATTAGCTAAGCTTCTGGTGTCATTCAAAGGGGATCCAGTGTCTGTCAGCCTGGGATGACATGCTCGACAAGCCATGCTGCTTCGCTAGAGATGGCTTGCACCTGTCACCCTTAGGCTTTCGATTACTGGCCAAGGCTCTTTCCACCCCCATAGTGCCTTTTTTAGGCAAGGCTCAAAAGACAAACCCACCGCCGTAAATAGCACAAGTAACAAAAACTGTGGGTAATGCTACTCAATTCCAGAAGTCTAATCCTCAAAATGCACACACTTGAGGCACTCCTCCGTATGGAGAAAATCAATGTATGTGCAGTAACAGAAACCTAGTTTAAAGCTCCAGAGAGCACCCCAGCACTACCAGGCTACAACTCATAACATATATTTTGGCCACAAAACCTGGACTGAAATACAAAAGGCGTGGGAGTATCCATATTCATCAAGGATACCCACACCTCCAGGTTAGTGGCACAGCACAATGCTTCAGAGATCATCCACGTGCAACTAACAATGGGCAAAACTGCTATTCAAACTATAGTTTGCTACAGATCACCCACCATGTCCCAGAACCCAGACTCCACATTGCTGGAAACACTGGGAAACAAAGGTCCTACCAAACACCCTATTAGGTGATTTCAATTACCCAAACATTAACTGGGAGAACTACTCAAGTACAAACTCCCTTGCCCAACATTTCCTAGAATTTATAAACTCAACCCCCCTGGATCAACTGGTCAACACCCCCACCAGAGGTAACAACGTATTGCACCTGGTCATCACCAACATGGGCGACCGGTGTTCCACACCGGTCAACCCCTCGCTGGTTAGATCTGACCATAAACTAATCACTCTGGATATCCACATTCCACCACCACCCCCAGTCAAAGAAACCACAGTGAAAAACTTTTCAAAAGCAAACTTCACGTTACTTAAGACCGAGGTGGGAAGTTTTAAAGCCCCCATGCTAAAGGATAACGTTTGTCCAAGCTGCAAAATCCTTTACTAATGCACTCTACGGGCCCCTACAAGAATGCATGGATCATGCTATCCCAAACAAAACCAAGACTAACTCCTCCAAGAAAAGGAATCCGGTCTGGTGGACCCCTGCCATAAACAAGCTATACAATAGAAGAAGGAGGAAACTAGTACAGAAAAGAGTAAAATCTCAAGAAGGGAAGACATCCCTGATCAGTATCAGCAAGAAACTATGTTCCCACATAAAATCATCCAAGGCTAGCTTTGAAAGAAAAATTGCCATGGACTCCAAAGATAACCACAAGGCATTCTTTAGCTATGTCAAGAATCTAAGTGGCAAATCTCAGATCTGCTTGGAGTTAGTGCAGAATGGCACAAAATACACTGAACCGACCAATATAGCCAACATCCTGGCAGACAGGTTCAGTGCAAACTTCACCCCCCTCTCACCCCCAAAAGGTCCCATAACTACACCAGAAGAATGTAGTGCCCTTGAAATCACAGACACTCAGGTTAAAACAGCCCTCTCCAAAGCCAAAAACACATCAATGGGACTGGATGGTGTCCCATGCTGAGTCCTACACGAGCTCAAAGATAAACCAAACCCTCACCTCACACTGTTTAAACTCAGCCTCTCCACAGGCTACATGCCGACAGAGTTGCGCACAGCAACGGTTATCCCACTCCATAAAGGTGGAGCCACAACAGACCCCGGGAACTATCGCCCTATAAGCCTGACTAGCTTGGTCTGCAAAGCTATGGTGTGCATAATCATGGATCTCATTAACAGAGACATTGGAAACCTCCAAACACTGGACCCTACCCAGTTCGGCTTTGTTAAGGGCAGATCATGCCTTCTAAACCTGGTGGATTTCTTTGAGACAGTTACCAAGGCTATAGATGAGGGAAAGGTGGTCCACACAGCCTACCTAGACCTTGCAAAGGCCTTCAACACCATTCCCCACTCAGGTATTACAGACAAGCTCACCAGCCTGAATATAAAACCCTACGTCACAAGATGGGTTGCCAACTGGCTCACGGACCGAACCCACATGTTAAGAGTTGCGGGAGCTAGGTCTGACTCTAAACCGGTTACAAGTGGCATTCCCCAGGGTTCAGTCCTAGGATCCCTCCTGTTCGGCATATACTTCTCAGAGGTACAGGCAAGCACAGGAGGACTGTGGCTGACCAAGTTCACAGACAACTGCAAACTAGGGGCTATAATTGACTCTACGGCTGACACAGACATCCTCCAAAAGGGTCTCACTGAGACAGATAACTGGTGTCAAAACCATGGCCTCAAGCTAAATGCCAAAAAGTGCACAGTCATCCCCTTTGGAAAAAACAAAGTACCCACAAACTACCACATAGGTGGTAGCCCTCTAAATACGGAAGATGTAATAAGGGAGCTGGGGACCCAAGTAGATAGTAACCTCTCCTCTGATAATCACATTGCCAAAGTGGTTAGAAAATCCTTCAATGTGGCCCACCTAATCACAAAAGGGTTTGCATCCAGATCGAAAGAGGTAATTGGGCCCCTTCTATGTATCACTCATCAGACCCATCATAGAGTACAATGCCCCATTTGGGATGTACCTTACAAGACACCTGCAACAACTAAAAAGACCACAGAAGTACCTCACCAAGAGAATCACTGGCCTCAAGCAGATGCCCTACGCAGCTTGACTGAAGAAACTCCAGCTGTACTCGGTTGCATACCGCCTACTCAAAGATGATCTCTGCCTGACATACAAGGTCATGTCCAACCCACAATTGATGGACATGCTCCACCTAAAGAAAACCATATACCCTCGAGCCACACGCTCCAGGGATCTAAACCTCACCACAACAATAAGTAGGACGTGTTTGAGGGATAGATTCCTGTCCCAGAGACTTCCCATGCTCTGGAACAAGATTCCAATCTACATTAGGCAGAGCTCCTAGCTAACCCTCTTCAAGAGAAACCTTGACAAGTGGATGGGAAACGGAAAGTTTACCCCAGGGATCACTTCAATGGCTCTGCTGGACAGAGGCACAGGGAACTAATCTAGGGGGGCGGCGAAAGCCATCACATTTCAGCTAGGCTTATAAATGCCTTCGGGCAGATAGCCTAGTACCTACCTATGAACACCACAAGCACAAAACTTAAAATCCTGAACATACACTACAAACACAACACACACGTACACACACTCTTCCCCCCACAATCAAACATACAATCCTAAAATACAAATAAGCGGGGCTAGCCCCCCTGCACCCCCCCCATGTGGGGGATGCGTCCCCCACACCCCCTACTTATATATTCTAACTCAGAGACCGCACAAGCTCACACAAAGGTAACTCATACCCATACATTTCACAGTCCCTTACGTACACATCACAACCAAAACACACAATAACTTACACTACAGCCGAAAACCTACACACTCCTACAGACTTACCTGCACTTATTCATACACCGCAACACCAGTAGCTCCGAACTTCGGGATTTCAAATTTTACGCTTCTGGTGTTTCGCGATTTCAAGTTTTCTGGCTTAGAATTTCGGAAAACTGAAATTCGGTATTTCAGTTTTTCGAGATTCTAAAGGAAACCCATATATAGATATATATATATAGTTTACATAAATTAGCCCGTGCACTTTTCCTCAAGGCTAGGAATTAATGTTTTATGAAAGCATACAAGCTGTTTTTACATCTGTGAGAGGAATACGGATATGAAAATAATGCATTCTAATGAGTGTAAGTGGGCGCATGGGCTCTAACATGCACTTTAGCATGAGTAACCTTAATTTTAAGTTATTTACTCCCTGCAGATGCAACTGTGGATTTGGGGCAACTGTTCCTATCTGAAGGGTTAAACTTAATTTTTTTGAAAATGTTCATAGTTTTATGTATTTGCTGTAAGTTAATAGGTTATGCGGATGTTCTGAAAATATTTTTGTTTTACTGAAAACAAACAAAAAACTAAATAGTGCTAAAAAATGAGACAGGTTCACATGGAGATGAGAAGAAAAGTACAGTTGTGTACACTTGCCATAAATGTAGATGTTTGAGTGTATTCACTGTTGCAGTCATTACATTTGGGTTATCCTGCTGGCAGATTGCCCTCAGTCGGCCTGAATTCCAAAGTCTTGGGTCCTGTGTCAGTTGCTGTCGCCTCTTCCCTGACGTCAGGTCGTCAGGGGTATAAAAGATGCAGCAGAAGCCATTTTATTCTGTTTTTCTTGCCCCAGATGTCAGGTGCCCCCAAAAGGGTAGGCTAAAGTTATGTAAATAAAACATACATGCACCAAAATAAGCTTTACCTTCATCTATAAGCAAATACACCATCTAGGTTGTATAGATTGGAGAAGTAAAGATAAGTTCCAGGAAAAATAAGGGGGATGGTGGGTGGGTAACCTGGACTGCAACATTGAATACACTAGAACATCTACATATATGGTAAGTGTACACAACTGTACTTATGTTCTTCGTGTTTCACTATTGCAGTCATTACATTTGGGTTGAGTCCCAAAGCTATGGTTAGGGGGCTGGAGCTAAACAGCATTAGGAGCGGCTATGAAGCCCTGCAGAACTGCAGTGGCAAAGCCTGCCCTGGATTTAGAGTAAAGAGGCAGATTGTAATGTTTTGTAAAGGTATGCGCTGAACTCCAAGTAGCAGCCTCTAAAATGTCTTTGGTTGGTACTCCCCTGAGAAAGGCTGCAGAAGTGGCTGCAGCTCTGGTTGAATGTGAAATACCGAAAGATACGATAACCAGTAAAACAGCCAAGATTAACCAAATCCACTGTAGAACACTGGTTTATTGCTAGTAAATATAGCAACACACCAACAAAGTACTTAGCGCTTTCACCCATACAGTGGGCATCTTCAGAGTACAATCACATTCACAAAAATTTTCATTTAAATAGAAGCAGCAATTGATGATTATTCAATTAGTTAATCCACTATGACTAATACAAAAACATCTATTATTAATTTAATCTAACGTCTTTATATATATCAAGATACATTATAGTCCCTAAAAAATATGTATATATTTATATACATAAAAAGACAATCCACATCAATAATTCTAAGGAAGGATAGTTGTGTATGTGTGTATAATATGTGTAATAAATACTTATGATAAATGTGATAGTTAAAAGTAATAATAATTGCTAACTAACATATTGCTAAAAATAGAAATATTAATATATAAATTTATTGATATAAAAACACACAAAACAATACCATTTAAATAGACCATAAATACTTATAAAAAATGAATAAAAATTGAATAAAAAATGAATAAAAACTGTGATTATATGAATTGTGATTTATATTTGAGTATACTGGCTATGGAAACATAGTCGTTGATACCAGGGTACATGTTTGCGTTAAATCTTAACTGCCACAAGCACTCCTTAACTTCTAATAATGTCTTTTCGTCCCCCCCTTTTTTGTTGTTGTTGTTGTTGTTGTAAGGTATTCTATCTATCACAAAAAATAAAAACCTTTTAAAATTATCACATCTTGTGCTATGTATATAAAGTGCACTAGTGTCTTTTTTCTTTTTGATGTCTCTTACATGTTCTGCTATTCGGTCTTTAAGCATCCTAATAGTTTTCCCTACGTAGTATGCTGGGCATGTAGAACAGGTAGCAAGATATACTACCATTTTAGTTTTGCAGTTACAGTGTCCCGGGCATCTAATAGTTTTTCCAAAGTTTGGGACTACTACATATGGACCATCATTAATATATTTACACACATGGCATACACCACATTTGTCCATCTTGGACTTAAGGTATGTGTTCATACCCTGTGTTGATTCAAAATACTCTTATAATGTGTTAAAGTTAGCAATTATTATTACTTTTAACTATCACATTTATCATAAGTATTTATTACACATATTATACACACATACACAACTATCCTTCATTAGAATTATTGATGTGGATTGTCTTTTTATGTATATAAATATATACGTATTTTTTAGGGACTATAATGTATCTTGATATATATAACGACGTTAGATTAAGTTAACAATAGATGTTTTTGTATTGGTCATAGTGGATTAACTAATTGTATAATCATCAATTGCTGCTTCTATTTAAACGAAAATTTTTGTGAATGTGATTGTGCTCTGAAGATGCCCACTGTATGGGTGAAAGCGCGAAGTACTTTGTTGGTGTGTTACTATATTTACTAGCAATAAACCAGTGTTCTACAGTGGATTTGGCTCATCTTGGCTGTTTTACTGGTTATCGTATCTTTTGGTATTCTACAATTGAATTGATTTTGAGGTGTTCCACGTCACTGGCAGATTATCTGGCTTTCCTGCTAGTTTTTTTGAACCTATCATTACGTTCATAGTATTTATCGTGGATTTTGTTTTTTAATTTCATTTGTGCTTTGGGCCACTATGGAAGATCTTATGAAGCAGCATTTGGAGATTTCACAAAGACTTGTTACGAGCCTTAAAAGACAAAGGTATTACCAGCCCAGCTGCTTCTCACGCTGCAGTCACCGAATCCCAGGAAATACTGTTTACGCTACACTCTACACCAGGAAGCAGTCCAATACGGCCGTCAACTAGCAATGGTTCGGTACAAGCTATAGGAGGAGGGGTTATAGGAGCCGTTCAACGAGGAGCACCTATATTTAACCCAGTACCGAACACTAGAGACGGGACCAGTAGAGGGGTTTTACAATGAAACGGAATGGTAAAAGAACTTAAAGACATTTTAGTAGCACCTACATTAAGCACTGTATTGACTACCACTACTACCAAATTTGGTAGTTTAAACGCACAGTTCACACAATTTGAGAGAGCACTAAAAACATTTAAATCCATACAAATGGACAATGTGTTTATGGAAAGGTCCATTGAATTGGGACAGGTTCCGAAAGGTGTTCGGTTGTTCAAATTGCCTTTTGGTTTCACTGAAGGAACCAAACTTTTTAATGAACTTACACATCTGTTCGACAGAACAGGTATTGAACTTATGAAACTTATTATACGCAATAACAACAATAGATTGTCTGTTTTGAATGAGCAACTAACTAAACTAGATAAAAGTATTCCACAGGACCTTTTATTTGATTTGAATAGAAATTGTTTTGACAAAATACTTAAAGACAATGACAAGTTTATTTTAAATGGGTTGGAAGCTAAAAATCACAAGTTAACTAGAGACACCAACGATTATAGGTGTAAGAGGGCCTATTCACATTTTAAGGAATTTAAAAACATGAAACGTATATTTAGAACTGATGGGGTAGATAGAGTGGATGCTGATACCTGGAATACACATAACATAAATTCTAACATACCACACACTGATGTATGCAATGAGGCCGTGTATGAAAATGGGGAGGGGGCTTTTTTAGAAGAACCGATTCTGAGGAGATCAGAGCGGTCAAGGGACCGCTATGGGGGGCAACAGCAGAACAATCAATATCTGAACAGAAATCACAGGACCAACTCATGGTATCGTTAGTAGAGGAGGACATTATTTGTACACAAGTTGAACACAATGTCATACTTGGATGCCCAACAAGGAGTATCACTGATTTTGAATTAAATCATGAATTTCAGAACAAATATTGTATACAGACAATTGACGAAATTTCCATTGTTGATGACGACACTAATGAGATATGTAACAATGTAAATGAATTTGTATGTTCCATTTTGGTTGATGGAGGTTTTAGTGTGTATAATTTTACTGATTTTATGTTTGATGCAAGTTATTTAAACCTTTTTAAAAAGGGTTTTAAATTCGCTCCTAAATTTAGATTAGATACTGGTAAAATGTTGATCAACTTAAACCTTTTCACTAGAAAAATGAATTTAAGGATGTTTTTTTAAGAACAAAAGTATGCAGAATGACAACCACTACTTGACTTTAAAAAGACAAAGCACTTTTATACCCCCGCAGAACCCCATTATTCAAGTATTTGAGAGGCTATGTGACACTCAGATTCATAGAATTGTGAAAAATGAAAGAATTACAACTTACAACTTAACTATAGTTGAAAAATTTTGTTTGAAAGAACTTACAACAACAGATAAATACAGGGTTATGAAACCCAATAAAGGTGGGGGTGTGGTTGTTATGAATAAAGAGGATTACTTTAACAAAATGACGACAATGTTAAATGACAACAACATCTATGAAAAGGTGTCAAAATATGAAATTCACAGAGCATACACTAAATTGGATTGGATCATGTATGAATACTTGATGGATGGAGTCATTACTAAGGACGAATATAATTTTCTTAATGTGGAACATCCCATGACTCCATCCATCTTTGGCATTCCGAAAATTCACAAAAATGTTTATGATCCACCATTTAGACCAATAGTTTCTGCTAGAGGGTCCAAAATGGAGGCTATGGCTTCCTTCATTGACTTTCAGTGCAAAGATGTTTTAGGTAATTTGGACCACATTGTGAAAGATTCATGGCATTGTTTGGATAAAATAAGAACCAAGCTTGTTGGAACAAATCTTGAGTTTTCTATGGTCACTATTGACATTGTAAGCCTTTTTACTGTAATACCGCACAAGCAAGGTTTAGAAATGTTCGAGGCAAGCCTACTTAAATTTGGTACATTCAGTAATGACAAATGTAAATTTCTAAGGGAATTGATGGAACTAGTTCTCGAAAATAATTATATATTTTTAAATGGTGAATATTTTAGACAAAAAACAGGGGTAGCGATGGGGGCACGATGTGCTCCCATATATGCCAACCTTGTGTTGGCTTTGTGGGAGACACAAATGTTTTCTTCTTGCTTTTGGGATGATGTTGTTCTCTACCTGAGGTTTTTGGATGATATTTTGATTTTCTGAAAGGGTACTACAGAAATATTTATTGAATTTGAAGTATTCCTAAACACTACATCTAATTTTTTGAGTTTCACCAGTAAGATAGTTGATAATTACTATGAATATCTTGACATATTATTATATAAAAACAACGATAGGTTAGATACCAATATTTTTCGGAAAAAAACACATTCCAATTCCTTTTTACACTTTGATAGTTGTCACCCTTACCATCAAAGGAAGAATTTAATCAAAGGACAGATGGTAAGGCTATCAAGAATTATTAGTGACGATAAGGTTTTTTGTGATGAAATGAAAATATTGTCTTGTATGTTTTCTGATAGAGGATACCCAAAGGAATTGATTGACAAAACAAGTACTGAGATACGGACCAAAAGAAAACACATTTATCAACCAATTATCAAGTTCGGTATTACAAATGTTATCAGTGAGAATAGACCAACAACTGGTAATGATGCTTTAGTCATCCCCTACAATGATACATCCATGAAAATAGTCAATGCTGTAAGAGAAAGTTGGGCTTGTGTATTTATGAACAATGATGAATGTATTGATATTTTGGGTTTATAGCCTAAAATTACCTATAGTCGAGGTATGAATTTAAGAGTATTTTGAATCAACACAGGGTATGAACACATACCTTAAGTCCAAGATGGGCAAATGTGGTGTATGCCATGTGTGTAAATATATTCATGATGGTCCATATGTAGTAGTCCCAAACTTTGGAAAAACTATTAGATGCCCGGGACACTGTAACTGCAAAACTAAAATGGTAGTATATCTTGCTACCTGTTCTACATGCCCAGCATACTACGTAGGGAAAACTATTAGGATGCTTAAAGACCGAATAGGAGAACATGTAAGAGACATCAAAAAGAAAAAAGACACTAGTGCACTTTATATACATAGCACAAGATGTGATAATTTTAAAAGGTTTTTATTTTTTGTGATAGATAGAATACCTTACAACAACAACAAAAAAGGGGGGCAGTTAAGATTTAACGCAAACATGTACCCTGGTATCAACGACTATATTTCCATAGCCAGTGTACTCAAATATAAATCACAATTCATATAATCACAGTTTTTATTCATTTTTTATTCAATTTTTATTCATTTTTTATAAGTATTTATGGTCTATTTAAATGGTATTGTTTTGTGTGTTTTTATATCAATAAATTTATATATTAATATTTCTATTTTTAGCAATGTGTTAAAGTTAGCAATTATTATTACTTTTAACTATCACATTTATCATAAGTATTTATTACACATATTATACACACATACACAACTATCCTTCCTTAGAATTATTGATGTGGATTGTCTTTTTATGTATATAAATATATACATATTTTTTAGGGACTATAATGTATCTTGATATATATAAAGACGTTAGATTAAATTAATAATAGATGTTTTTGTATTAGTCATAGTGGATTAACTAATTGAATAATCATCAATTGCTGCTTCTATTTAAATGAAAATTTTTGTGAATGTGATTGTACTCTGAAAATGCCCACTGTATGGGTGAAAGCGCTAAGTACTTTGTTGGTGTGTTACTATATTTACTAGCAATAAACCAGTGTTCTACAGTGGATTTGGTTCGTCTTGGCTGTTTTCCTGGTTGAATGTGACCTAAATGCCCTTAGGCACTGGTTTGCCATGCTGTCAGTAGCAGAAACGAATGCAGTGACCTATCCACTTTGAAATAGTCTGCTTGGAGATAGCCTCTCCTTGTGATGCTGTGGCATATGCCACTAGCAATTGTTCTGTCTTACTGAAAACTTTAGTTTTGTCCAAGTAGAATCTAAGTTGTCTATGTACGTCCAAAGAATGCAGAATTGTATCCCCCTTGTTCTGTGGATTTGGATAAAAAGATGGCAAATGAATTGTTTGGTTAAGGGCTACACTGGATACCACCTTAGGCATAAATGTAGGGTTTGTTCTCAGAGACCCTGTCTGGATAAAAAATGATAAAGGGTTCCACAACCATGAGAGCCTGTAGCTCTGAAACTCATCTTGCAGAAGTTATTGCTAGGAGCAGAGCTGTTTTCCAAGATAAGAACTTTATATCCGCAGTAGCAGCTGGCTCAAAAGGAGGTAAGGTGAGTTTTTCCAAGACATAATTGAGGTCCCATGCAGGTATTGGTGTTCTCCTTGCAGGCCTTAAGTTTTTGGCTCCTCTGAGGTACTGCCTTAATAAAGGATGAGAAAAGAGCGGTGGCTCTGTATTGTAATGATCCGAATTGGCAGAGGCATGGATTTTAATTGATGAAAAACATAGGCTTTTGTCCAGCAACTCAGTTAAGTATTGCAAAATCTGCGGAATATTTGGGACAGCTGTATCAGTTCCTTGAGCTTGGTTCTAAACGCAAAATCTCTTCCATTTCCCAGCATGGGATTTTCTAGTACTAGGCCTTCTGGCTTCTAAAATGACATCCATCACAGCTTTACTGACAGGTGTGGTTTGTATGGCTACATTATCAGTCATGCTGCCAGGTTTAGGGTCCTGAGTTGGCTGTGCAGAATCTGATTGTTTTGCTGGGACAGTAGATGAGGTATTTGAGGTAAGGTCCAGGCTGGGCATTGGGACTAGTTCCTTAAGATTGGATACCAGTACTGGCGTGGCCAGTCTGGGGCAATCAATCATTTTTGGTTTCTCCTGCCTGACCTTTAGGAGTACTTTGGGGAGGAGAGGCAGTGAAGGAAGTGGAGGAAAGGCATATACTGATAGGTTTGTCCAGTTGAAAGATAAGGTGTCCACTTTCCAAGCTTGTCTGTGATATGTCCTTGTGCAGAATCCTTTTAGTGGATTGTTTTGAGGGGAGGCAAATAGATCTATGTCCAGGCGTCCCCATTTCTTTGTTATCATGCTGAAGACTTGTGGATCCAGGTGCCACTCGTGGGGATCCATGAGGTTTCTGCTTAGTTGTCTGCCAGCGTATTTTCCTTTCCTGGCAGGAATTGTGCCTGCAGATGAACTTGGTAAGTCAATGCTGTGTCCCATAAAGCCATGGCTAGTCTGCACAGGGGATAAGAATGAGTGCCCCCCTGCTTGTTTATGTACCACATGACCGTGGTGTTGTCTGTCTTTTGTCCCGGATGAAGTAGGTCCTTGAAGGCTGTCAGGGCACTTTGAACAGCTAGCATCTCTTTTTGATTGATATGTAGAAGCTTTTGGTTTGTGGACCAGGTGCCCTGAATGCCTCTTGCTGCCATGTGTGCCCCCCCGGCATAATCTGATGCATCCGTCGTTAGGCTCTGCCTGGCTGGGGGTAGTGAGAATGGCTGTCCCTTGTTTTGGTGATAAGCCTTTGCCCACCATCGAAACTCCTGTTGCAGGCAGTGAATGAGTAATCATTGTTTCCAGACTGTGGCAATGTTGTGTCCAGACACCTTTTAGGTACCATTGAATTTTCCTCATATGCAGTCTTGCATATGGAATTAGTAAGATGCAGGATGCCATGAAGCCCAAAGCCTGCAAAATTTTTCTTGCAGGTATCTGGGCCTTTGTTGCCATTTCCTTGAAATAGTCAGTTGCCTTTGTTTGTCTGGAGTGAGATAAGCCATCTGGGCAGTTGTATTTAAGCTTGCACCCAGGAATATTATCTCCTGAGAGGGTACTAAGTTTTGATGTCTTTTTGTTTTCTGTGTACCCTAGACATGCTAAAAGTCTTATCACAAACTTCAGATGCTGTAGTAGAATGTCCTTCTTCTCTGCTTGTATGAGGCAGTCATCCAAGCAAGGATATATTTGTATTCCTCTTTGTCTGCAGTAAGCAATTACTGGTGACAGGCACTTTGTGAAGACCCTGGGCACAGTAGATAAGCCAAAGGGCAGTGCAGAGAATTGGTAATGCTTTGAGCCAGCCTTGAATCTGAGGTATCTTCTGCATGATTGTCTGATTGGGACATGCAGGTATGCCTCTTTTAGGTCTAAAGTCACGAGCCAAGCCTTGCTGCCCAGCATGGGCAGAAGCTGCTGTAAGGTCAACACCTTGAATTTTGGTACATCCAGGAAAGTGTTTAGAATAGATAGGTCCAGTATTGGTCTCCATGCTTTGTCCTTTCTGGGTACCAAGAACAGTCTTGAGTAAAATCCCTGTCCCTGCTCTTGCTGTGGTACTTGTTGAATAGCCCTCATGTCCATAAGACCTGTGACTTGTTTTTGAGCCTGTGCCCATTGATTTTTTGGCAGGTCTGGCCAACCGTTTGCCTGTGGCAGGGTATGGAAATGAAACTTGTAGCCTTGTGACACTATGTCTAGAACCCATTTGTCCTGGGTTATAATGTGCCAATTTTGAGAAAAAAGTGCTAGTTTTCCCCCTAAGGGTGCTGCCAGAAGATAAGTGCCTGGCGCAGTCAGGGGGAAGTCATTGGGACTGTTTCCTGTATGATTGTGATTTGTCTTCTCCACCTTTGGAGGTAGAAGCACTCCACTGCTTAGACCTGTAGGATCCTTGCGGCTGTGATCTGCCTCTAGGGCATCTAGATCTACCCCTTTGAGGTCTGTCTGAGACTGGAAAGGACCAATTCTTTGTAGGCCAGTGTCTGCTAAATTTAGGTGGCTGTACCTGTAAGAAATCCTTGACTGTTTGCATAGATTTAGTTTTGTCCTCCATTTTCTTTAACACCTCTTTTGCCTCAACACCAAACAAGGTATCATGTTGTAAAGGAGCATCTAATAATTTTGCTTTAACATGGTCAGGTAGATTTTGTTCCTTTAACCAAGAATGCCTCCTAATGACAGAACCTGTTACAGTGGCCCTGCAGGAGGCCTCCAGAGAATCAAACCCACATTGCAAAGTATGCTTTCCAACTTGTTCAGCTGCATGCAATAAATCCTGCATTTCTTTGTTTTCTGCACATTCAGAATTTGCCATCATTTTCTGTTTAAGCAGTGTCATGATATATTGCTGATATTTGAGCATATGAAACTGGCAATTTAAGGCCCTTATAGCCAAAGTAGCAGATGTGTAAATCTTTTTTCTCCATCTATTCAGTGCCCTAAAATCCCTGTCAGAGGGGGTAGGGAGTTTTGCAGTAGAAGCCTTGACCCCTTTTGGACCCTGAGAAATAATTTCTGGTCTGCAGTAGGGTTTTTCAAAAGGAATTTATGAGAGTCACGGACCTTGTAGTATCTATCCGGCTTAACAGGAGCTGGAGGTAAAGAGTCAGGGGTCAGACTAGACTCCGAGAACACATCATCTACAATGTCCAACACAGGTGGAATAGCTAGAGATCTGTGTTGAGGTAGTAAAAGGAAGTCTCTGAGCCTTTTCTTAGATTCTGAAAAATCTTGTCTCTCCCAGTGGAAGTGCTCCCTCATGGTATGCAAGGTTTCCCCAAAAGAGTAGCCCTCAGGAGGAGAAGCTGAAGGAATTAATTCTTCAGCATCAGAATCCTCATAGGGGGGAAAGAGAATATTCCTGATCAGAAGAAATGGAAACCTGATCTGAAGATTCATAGTCTGTCTCTTGCCTAGGCCTCTTATCAGGAGGGGGATGGGAACCCCTGATCAAGGTAATTAAGTCTTCGGCCATTTTGAGCATCTGTTTTTTGGGCATGGAGGCCTATCCTTGTGGCTGGTGTACTTGTTTCTTTGCCTTTAAAGGTGTTTTAGGCTTTGTCTTTGAAGTCGGTTTACTATATAATTGTTTAGGTATGAATACACCCTCAGAAGCCAATGCCTGCTCAGCGGCTCTGGACCCATCTGAGGGAATAATCTCTGAGGCTCCAATACCTTGAGTGTCCAGCGGCCTGGCTGACTCCACGTAGGAGTCGGTAGCGGCCTACGACTCTAAAGTAGTGGGCGTCAGGGGATGCGAAAGTGCCTCAATGAGAACCGCCGACTTGCTTAGGAGAAGCTTCGTCATCAGTTTTGGACCTCGGTTGCCTGTCGTTTTCTTTTTCTTTGCATTTTTGGTGAACTCCGGTAGTCGGATGGCTATCCGACGACATTGTATAATTAAATCTTCGCCCAAAACAGCTTAATGCAAAATCGTACAGACACTTAATAGTGCGTTGGTTAAATCTAGCACAAAACCGACAACTAGCAACATCGTGGTCAGGGCCTAGGCAAGGAATACAGTATGAATGAAAGTCATTATGAGGTATTTGCTTCCCACAATAAATAAAATTATTAACTTTCTCTGACATCAGTCTGGAGCAAGAAAAAAGTTTCCCCAACGGGGTACTTGGCTTTTAATGAAAACTTCGGATCTGAAACTTGAACATGAAAATCTCAGGAGTCGGCCGACCGGCACTTGCAAACTGCTTCTGCTTTGGGCACCGCGCGGTAAGAAAGACTGAATAAAATGGTGTCGGCTGCATCTTTTATACCCCTGACGACCTGACGTTAGGGAAGAGGGGACAGCAACAGATGCAGGACCCAAGACCTTGGAATTCAGGCTGACTGAGGGCAACCTGCCAGCAAGATATCCTAAATGTAATGACTGCAACAGTGAAACACGAAGAACATCAACTGTATATAAGATCAGCTTGCCAAACATTAATATGTGCAAGTAACACAAACATTGGAAATACACATTCAAAAATGCAATGTATAACTGTTAGAAACAATAACTTCTTATCCTAATAGCTACACTATCCATATTATCTTGGAATATAAATGGCATAACAGTTATAGACAAAAAGGAAAGACTACTGAATTACATTAAGAAATGCAGAGTGCTAATAGCAATGCCACAGGAGTTACAATTGGAAAGGAATTATCATGTAAATTTGATAAAGGATTTCAGGATGGATATTCAGTAGGGAATTAGGGAAAAAGGAAAAGGGGGTAATGATACTAATCGCTAGAAGAGGAAAATACATAATAATGTTAGATTTGTGGTACTAAGGGGCTACTGGCAAAATAGGAGGATTATCCACCAAAAATTGCTATTAATGGAGCTTAAGAAACTTTTGAGAGAAATAATCTGCTTTCAGCAGGGAATATTACATGTAGGTGGGAAATGGAACTTGATTTGCAACAGTGAGGATGTATATGGGAACCTTGAGGAAAAATATAACAAAAAGAGGGTTAACCTCTGATGAAATTTATGAAAATATTTGGAATGGAAAATGTGAATTTAACAGTAGGAACTCTGAAACAATTTATATGTTATTCCTAAAGTGTAATAACTAGGCTAGACTAGACAGAAATTATATTTCACAAAAAGATGTGCATCTCAATGAAAGTTTCAACATATACAATAATTATTTCAGATCATACATCAATAAAAGCCAAGATAAAAATGCAGGGTAATGAAGTAAAAATGACACACTGGCACTCTGACACCTACCTGTTAAAAAGAGAGGAATTTAAGGAATGGGTAGTGGAAATTATTCAAGTGTTATTAAGGAAGATAGGAATTTCTTCAGAGGTCATATTTAGTTAGTGGAATAAAATTAAAATGGAGTTTAAAAATCAAACAGAAAGATACATGGTTAAGAAGTAATATTAATTATTTAGACTAACAAAGATTAAAGTACTGCAGAATAAGGGAAATCTCAAAGAACAAGAACAGGCACAACTTCAGAGAACTGGGGAGGAAATAGGGGAGTATCTGGATAATATGCATGAGCTTAGAAAGACTGCTGTTAAGCAAAGATTTTTGATAATATCTTCAGAGTACAAAAAGTTTTTAGCACAAAGACTTTGGTAACAGAAAATGGAAAGGGTTGTTGCCAAACCTAGGGATTCAACAAGAAAAATAACCAAAAGATGTTGTAGGGGTATTAGAGATATTTTGGAAGTTTTATGAAATGTTGTATAAAGCAGAGAAATGTGACAATCAAGAAAGAGCACAAATGGAAATATTTATGAAATAATTATACCAAGGTTAGAGGTAGATGAGGCTCAACAATTAATTAAGAAAGGAGAAGAACAGATACAAACTGTGACATATAATTGAAAGTCTTTAGGAACAAATGGTATTCCTGTGGAAGCTTTGAAGTTAGGAGGGAAGAAAATGAAGGTACTGTTTAACAATATTTTAAAAGGAAGGGAAGCACCAACATCTTGTAAGAAAGCTATGGTGGCTGTAATACCTAAAGAGGGTAAAAACCCATCAGACCCAGCTTCATACAGACCTATTTCAATGTAAAATCCGTGGTGGTGGTGCTGCGGTAGCGTTGTCACCTCACAGTAAGACGCTGACCGGTTCAACTCTCAGCTAGAGCGTCTTCTGTGTGGAGACATGCGTGAATGGGCATACCTTCGTTGAAGGTTATGCATTAGGGCTGGCAACTCGGCACGTAAAAATCAACTGCCAATCATTAGCAGACTGGAGTTCCGCTGTGGCGACCCCTAACCAGGAAAAGCCGAAAGTCACAACAACATTGTAAAACGTTTATGTCTATACTAGCTAAAGGAATGGCAAATGTTTATGGATCAATGTGGGTCTGTAGAGGGGGGGGGGCAAACATTTGATAACATTAATAGAATAACGATGATGCAGAGGGAAGCAGCGTGTAAGAAAATACCAATGTTGTTGGTTGGTCTTGATACAGAGAAATCATTTGATACAGTGAGACGAGATTTTATGAGCAGGGCAGTGGAAGCATTTGCATTCCCCGATACAATAAGGTTAATTAGGAGGATATATGAAGGATTCAGGCAAAAATTAAAGCATGAGGTTTCCTCTGTGATAAGCTGCGTCTGAACAGAGGAACCAGGCTGAAATGACCTCTTTCCCCTTGTCATTTGCTTTATATTTAGAGCCACTGGCAAAGAAAATAAGGGAGTCAGAAATATAAGGATATAACTTGAATGCTAGTCAAGAATTAGAAGTTATGTACTCACCATAACGTTCCATCTGAGTAGGTGACTTCATTTGGATGCAACCTGTGGGTATCGGATCCGACCTCGGATCCGAGCCGGCATTTCAAAAGCTTAGGCTCCGAGCTCCTAGCTCCTCCCTCTACCCATAACCCCTTGCCAATCCCTGACTGACCTCAGATTGAGTTTGCCTATATAATACTGACAACAGCACCTGAACAAAGCAAAAAAATACTCGCTGTATAAAGGTCAGGGGGATGGAGGGGGGGACGGTTGCATCCAAATGAAGTCACCTACTCAGATGGAACGTTATGGTGAGTACATAACTTCTAAATCTGAGGTAGGCAGACTTCATTTGTCTGCAACCTGTGGGACAGAGTCCCCAGCTACCTGAATCTTGGGCGGCCATCATGGAAGGATGTTTCGGAGCACCGCTGAGCCAAAGGATGCTCTTCCTCTGGAAACAACATCCACCTTATAATGAGAAATAAAGGTATGAGGTGAGGCCCAAGTGGCTGCCGCGCAGATATCATCCAATGACACACGGGACTTAAAGGCGGCTGACGTGGAGACTGCCCTAGTAGAATGAGCCGTAACCCTCTGAGGAGCAGGTCTACCTGAAGTGGCTTATACAATTAGCAATCCACCTCGATAGTGTGACTTTAGAAACTGCTTTACCCAAAGCAAATTTAGCAAAGGATACGAACAGCTGATCTGATTGCCTGTGACCAGCTGTTCTGTGAATATAAAATCGTAATTGTCTATGAACATCCAAGGAATGCAGTTTGTATTCTCCTTTGTTTGAGTACTTGGGAAAAAACACAGGTAAGTTGATTGATTGGTTGATATTAGATTCTGAAGAGACCTTTGGAAGAAAAGATGGATTGGTCCTGAGGCACACCCTATCTGGAAAGAAGGAAAGGTAAGGCGGCTTGACGCATAGAGCCTGAAGTTCAGACACTCTTCTGGCTGAAGTGATAGCTACTAAGAAGGCAGTCTTCCAGGAAAGGTACTTCAGGTCTGTAGACGCTGCAGGCTCGAAGGGAGGAGCAGTAAGAGCTTGCAAAACTAAAGATAGGTCCCAAGGTGGTACAATGTCTTTGACTGGAGGCCTCAACAAAAAAATACCTTTAAGAAAGGTTTTGCACAATTTCGCCGTCATGAGGGGAGCTGTCTCATGACCAATGTGATAATGAGAGATGGCTGCCAATTGTACCTTAATCGTGGAAGAACTTGCCCCTTGATGAAAGAGGTCTGTTAAAAAATCCAGCACTGCCGACATAGGTGCTGAAAAAGGATCCAAACTTTTCTGGACCGCCCAAATAGGGAATCTCTTCCATTTACTCCGATAAACCTGCCTAGTGGAAGGTTTATGAGCTGCCACTAGAATGGCCTTGACCGGTGACGAGATACCGGGAGTCCTAATCAAGGATGGAACTGGAGCAGCCAAGCTGTCAATTTCAGGGTGCGAGATTGGGGACCCAAATTCCCAGAGGATGGGAGATGAGATCCGAATCGGATCCAGAATCCAGGGTGGATTCACTTTGTGAGACCATACAAAGGGGAACCAGGGTTGACGAGGCCAGAACGGGGCAATGAGAATCATTCTGCTCCCCAAACTGTTGGCTTTCTGCAGAAGCCTCTGCATTAGAGGTAGTGGAGGGTAGGCATAAAGGAGACCGGGAGGCCAAGCATGCACCAGCGCATCTCTCGGGAATTCCCCTGGTGGGGGAAGCAGAGCGAAGAAATTGTTGCATTTGGCGTTTGAGGGAGAGGCAAAAAGATCGCAACAGGGTTGCCCCCAAACGGCAAAAATCTTCTTCACTACCTGAGGATTGAGAGGCCACTCGTGAGGGGAAAGAATGGTGCGACTGAGTTTGTCCGCAAGGATGTTGGATTTTCCCAGAATGTGCATTGCTACAAGAAAGCGTTTGGTGGAAATTGCCCATTCCCAGACTCTCATGGCCTCTCGACAAAGGGGATAGGACCTGGTTCCTCCCTGTTTGTTGATGTACCAGACTACCGACATGTTGTCTGTCTGAATCGCAATAGTCCCTGAAGGAAGAACGTGGTGAAGTGCTTGCAACGCTAGGAGCACCGCCCTCATTTCCAGGACGTTTATATGCAACGAAGTCTCTGTGGAGTTCCACGTGCCTTGGACAACCTTCCCCGCAGAATGCACCCCCCACCCGAGGCAAGAAGCGTCCGTGGTCACTGTGGCTCGGGGGAATGCTGCACAAAAAGGTCTCCCTGTCAGAGGCTCCGGAGATCGAAGCCACCAAAGAAGGGAATCCTTGCATGCTTTGCTGACCGCTATCGGAGTGTTGAGAGAGGAACAGAGAGGGGACCACTGAACTTGAAGGGTCCATTGAAGAACCCTCATGCGTAGGTGCGCATGAATAAGAAGCGGGATAGCTGCCGCCATCGAACCTAGGGCCCTCAGGACCGAGGCTGCTGTCGGAAAAGGTTGCAGGACCGCTGCGACATGACACTTCAGGTTGGAAATTCTGTCTGGGGTGAGGAAGGCTCGCATTGACCTGGTGTTTAGTCTTCCTCCTATGAAATCTATAACTTGAGTGGGGTGCAGTAAAGATTTCTCCCAGTTGACAGTGATGCCCAGCCTTGGGGCTATACGAAGGAAGTAGTCCCTGGCTGAGCACAGAAGATGCCTTGATGATGCCGTTAGGAGCCAGTCGTCCAGGTACGGAAAGACCTGTAATCCCTGGAGCCTCAGGTGGGCCGCTACAACAGCTAAAACCTTGGTGAACACCCTGGGGGCTGAGGTGAGACCAAAGGGAAGGACCCTGAACTGATAATGACTGGCTCCCAGCCGGAAGCGAAGAAACCTCCTGGACCGTCTGTCCATGCGAATGTGGTAGTACGCGTCCTTAAGGTCGATGGAGCACATCCAGTCGTTCTCCCTCAAGAGGGGGAGTATAGATTGAGGGGTGACCATCCGGAACTTTTGCTTGGTTACTGACAGGTTCAGCAGGGAAAGATCTAAGATCGGTCTTAAGTCCCCCGTTTTCTTCGGCACTAAAAAGAACCTGGAGTAAAACCCTGACCCGGTTTGATCTGGGGACGACTGGATAGCTCTTTTTTCTAGCAGCTGTCCGATTTCGATAGCTGCTGCCTCCCTTTGGTCGGGTGGAACATCTGGGAGGCTGCGGGTTCTGGGAACTTTGTATAGGGGAATTGTATAACCTCTGGATATCACACGAAGCACCCAACGGTCTGTTGTGATGGACTCCCAAGAAGTTAGGTGCCTCGGCGCCCCGACTGCCTCCAGAGACGGACAGCCGGGCAACCCTTCAGGGCTGCTGCGTGGGTCTATCAGAGAAAGGTTCTCTGGACCCAAAGTTGCTAGGAGCCCCCCTGCCTCTAGGACGGCGACCTCCCCGTCCTCCTCTGCCACGGAAGGACTGGTTATCCGGAGCAGGTTGGGACTGCTGCGATTTCCGGAACCACATCTTCTTCTGTCCCTTTTGGTTCTTCGAGAAGGACCTCTGGGGAGCTGAGAAGCGGACTCCGACGGCAGACAGCGTCTTCCCGTCCTTCTCGCTCTGGACTAATGTTTCGCGAACAGTTTTGCCAAACAAGGCAGAACCATCGAAGGGGGCATTCGCGAAGGTCGCCTTGAAGGGCTCTGCGAAATCACAGTGGCGGAGCCAGGCCTGTCGCCTCATGACTAGGCCTGCTCCGCTGGCTCTAGCGGCTCCCTCAGTAGCGTGAGAAAGCAGCCGCATAGATGTATTCGAAACTGATCTAAGAGTGGCCATTCGGGTGGAGTATACCTGCTTATCCTCACTCGACATGGACTCTGGGGGAGATGCAGCGTATTCTTTAATCAGATCCCGCTGCATCCTGATGACGTGTGCCATGTAGTTCAGCGCTCTCAAAGAGAAGGTTGCTGAACTGAAAACTCGCTTCCCAATGCGATCCCTCGAGCGGGACTCCTTGCCCGGAGGATGCATAGAGGGACTCTCCTGGGCCAATTCCCTCTTAGTGGCTGCCGCCATCATCATGGCATTTACTGGGGGGCCTTTGCTCCAGTGAGTGCGGTCCACCGGAGGGGAAAGGATACGGTCAGGACGCTTGGGTACAGGCTCAACGGTGTCCGGATCCTTCCACGCTCTGATGGATATAAGGTCCACCAGAGGGTCGGGCAGGAGGGGACACCCAAGAGGTAGATGGGCCCACCTCGAATGCCTCCAAGAACACAGACTCGTCTGAGGAGGCCTTGGGGGCAGACCACCCCCCCCGATCCTCAACATTTCCATAATGTCTCCAAATGAGACGTCTTCAGGGGGTGACCTTGGGGAGCCCTCCCCTTCATCCAAGTCTGTGTCTTCGGTAACGGACTCGGGGGAGTCCATGTGCCTCCTTTTGCACTTACGCTTCCGAGGTACTTCTTCGGGGGGGCTGTCAGAGGAGTACTCTTCCGCAGCTGGATGTTCCAAGGGAACTACTTGGGACATCGAGGCGGGCTGTCCCTGGGACCGGCTGGTGGGGGCCTGGCCCAACTGCAAGGGAGCGCGGGATGGAGCCGTGGCAGGGACCGGGGGTCCGGTAGTCCTCAACAGTGCCCTTTCCACTACGTCGAAGGCCGAGGGGGAGCCAGCTTCTCTAAACCCCGAGAGCCGACCCCCACTCGGATCCGACAGACCGGTGTGCTCCGACCTAGACGGAGCTGAAGACACACCAGCTCCCTCGGATCCGAGGCTCGGTCCTCGGCTCCGAGAGGTCGGGTCCGAAGTACCCGAAGCACTCAAGGGATGGGACGGATCCGAGGTGCGCCGACCTATCGGATCCGACCCACCCCCGGATCCAACTCTGCCCGGCGCCGACAGCTCCAAACCCATGGTGTGGGTCGGAGAAGGAGCCAAAGGGGCGAAAAAAGGGGTCGAAGCCCCTCCCGGATGGGGGGGGGCTAGGAGCACTCCCATTTGCATTTGGGCCTGGATGAATTTCCTCATCATCCGGTCCATATCTGCTTCACTCATAGAAAAGGTGGATCTAGTCGAGGCCACCGAAGCGGATCTAGAGAGCCGCCTTGGGGACCTCGCTGAAGGGCTAGCCTCCTCCTCCTCGGGCCCAGGAGAGAACCGAGGGGAGTGGAGCCGAGGAGGAGGAAAGCTAGAAGGCACAGGAGAGGCCCGCTTGGATGGAGGAGCCGAACTAGAAGTTTCAGCTCTCTGTTTGTGGTGCCTTTCCCTGTGCCTCTCCTTCTTCTCTCGCTCCCTAGAAGACTCTCTCTCCTCCGGCATCTTAGAAGGAGGTTGAGTCCCAGCCGGTGGAAGAGAGCCCACAGCAACTGTTTGCTGTGTAGAAGGGGCAGAAGCCGAAGCGGTATCTGGAGGGAGAAGTCCCGCCAGAACCAGCTTCGACCTCCGCTCCCTCAAAGCTCGGGGGTTGAACCCTGCACAAATGGTACAACCAGAAGACAGGTGTTCAACCCCCAAGCATTTAACGCACCGAGTGTGGCCATCCGCTGGGGACAGCTTATGGCCACACTCGGTACATTTAGAGAATACTGCCTTATGGGCTTCAGACATGATGAGCCCTAACAGGCCTAAAGTACACACACACACACACAAACTACGCAAAACCCGAGAAAAAATTAAAAGAATAGAGAGAAGAAAGCCTAACACAAACACCTCTAACTAATTAAATTAAAAAAGTTAAAGTTTTTGAAAATTTTCCTGTCAGAAAACTTATCTGTACTAGGAGCTCTAGGAATCCGTCGCAACTTGAAAGCGGCAAACGAAATCTGGGGTCAGTCAGGGATTGGCAAGGGGTTATGGGTAGAGGGAGGAACTAGGAGCTCGGAGCCTAAGCTTTTGAAATGCCGGGTCGGATCCGATACCCACAGGTTGCAGACAAATGAAGTCTGCCTACTTCAGATATGTTGTTTTTATTTGCAGATATTATTTTGTACCTAATAAATCCAGAAAACGACATCTCAGTATTGTGGAACATTTTGAGACAGCTACACAGTTAAGGCTCATATACATATTATAATTCAAAGTGGAAAGGGATGATGATGAAGCAAAGGAGAAAGGGGATGCTGGTTGCAGATCCTTAAGGAGAATAATAACAGTCACATTGAATATTATATACATAAAGCAGCAAAAACTAAATCGGCCAACATGAGAATCGAAAAAGGAGATTTTGCCAGTAGGCAGCTGGAATTTACTGGAAAAAAATCTGGCAAAGAAACTAAGGCATTGGGAGCAAACAACTAATGAGGGAAAGGTAACAGTGTCAAATGAGATCAAGAAGACACTTGGACTGCAGTCTAGAGACTGCCTTCCCTACCAGTGGTTAATATCAGAGTATAGGCAAAAAGAAAAGCATAAGAGAACTCGAAGGTATAGACCTACTCTGGTAGAGTTTTTTTTTCAATAAACATCTTTATTAAATTATGACTTCTAGCTGAATCTAGAACATAAGCTGCTGTTAAAATGTGATAAGTAGGAGGGCAAATAAGATACTGCATGATAACTATAAGAATCAGAGAAGTTAGAAAAGATTAAGAAGAGAAAATGGATACGGAATTTACAAGGGAACAAGTCCAGAAGGTTTAGGATTTTTGTTTGCAAGTGTTTGCATAGGTATTTTTATATCCAAACAGATTACAAATAATTTTTCCTCGGGTAGATGGCAAATGTTGGAGATGTGGTGGGGAAGAAAGAAGCAACTGGAAATGTATATTTTGGGAGTGTAATGACTTGGGAGGTTTTAAAAATTCACTGTAGAGTACTCTGTCAGAAATACTGGGTGAGCAAATGGGTGCAACTATAGACAATATTCTTTTCAGCTGGGATACAGGATCTGAAATGCCTAGACACAGTAAGTCCTTGTTAAGTTTAATTCTGGTAGCTATCAAAAAGCAATACTAGACAATTGAAATTAAAGTTCAAACCAAAGGTATATGAAACGCTGAATATTGTATCAGAGATGAAAACAGTAGGATGTTTCAAGAAGGGATGGAACAAATTACATAGAAATAAATGGAAATTGTGGGAACAATACATGCAGAATAATGTTCATGAACAGGAGAGAAGTTTAATGGAAGACAGGAATTAAACACTTTATATAATGTTGGATTGATGATAATAAAGAGCATACGTGATGGATAAAGAATTTTACACAAAAAGGACTGAGACAAGATAAAGCAATATTATGGGAGAATTTATAGCCTTTCTTTCATCTGGGACATATGGTAGTAGCTAGAGATTTGAATACCATGAGACTAAGGAAGATGTTTCTGGTGGGCCAGGATATTATACAATACCAGTTGAGGACAGATACTTGGAGATAGATATGCATGTATTTGGTTCAGTGAAGTAATGAAAATAAGCTAGAAATAAGTGGAATATACACATTTCAATGAACTATGGTTCTTGGGTAAGATTAGACAGAAAGATAATATGTATCAAAAGAATACTGTAACATGGTGTAATCCACGAAAAACAGTGTCAGACCACACACACCTATACAAGTTCTGTAAACAAGTAACAATCTTTTGAGACAAACACTGGCATTTTCCAGGTGAAAAGGAAGCCACTCACTGATTGGGTTAATGAAAAGTTAAGTGAAATGTTATTAGATTTGAATTTAAGAAATAAACAGCTTGCAAAGGACTGGAATAATCACAAACAGAAGATTAGAAATGGGGTCAAATGAAAGCAAATTAAATATGGGATAATAATCATAGTAGATATTCAGGTGACTTAAAAAATAAGGGATTTACAGAAGCAAAACAGAATATGAGGAATGCAAAAAACTGAAGAGCAACTGAAAGAAGCTAGAATGTGTCTACGTTAGAGTATCTAGACAATATGAATGACAGTAGTGGAACGGTTTTATAATAATTATATTTTGACTACAACCTTAGTGCAACCAAACTGTTGGCTCAATGTCCGAAGTAACAAAAGTTTGAAAAGATGACAATTATTTTATTTATTTTTATTTACATTTGTTTACTAGGGTAGTACACTAATCGCAAAAGACCATTTGCGATTCACAAATTAATAAACAACTGATTCACAAACATGTAGTAATCATAGAAAGTACAAAGACTGGAAGACAACTGAAACAATCATCAGATATTAACAGAAGAAAAAAAAAAACAAAAAACAAATGTGGATTCATTTTAGAAGTAAATGTGGGAGTTAAGCAGCAGGTGGTTTAAAATCAGAAACTGTGACAATGGTAGAGCAGAGGTAAACCCAGGAAAATTATGATTGCAATGGATTATTATCGCATTATATTACATAAACAAGACAGAGGATGAGACTGAAAACAGTGAACGGTAACATATTTGAGAAAATTATAATTTCTTCAGTTAAAAGAAGTAAAAAGAGTGGTATTAACAGCAATATAAAGGGAAATTAAATTAAAGAAGCAATGAAAAACTAGAACATGAGGGAGGTGGATCCTGGAAGTGATGGGATTCTAACAGAAGAATGGAAAAAGAAAGAGTAAGAGCTAATAAAGGTTTGGCTAGCACTTCCTAACATTTTTCTGGGTGAAGGACGTGTCCTTGACTTGGGGAAAAAAGTAGCAGCAGTAGATATACGAAAAAGGGTTAAGTTCATCTTGAACTAGGGCCATACAAAGCCATTTTGAAGTATGACAAACATAATTGTGGGAAGAAATAGCCAGGGAATTGTTATGGCTAGGCTTGTATAGACCCTAGGGCATATAGCCTAGTACCAACCTAGGAACCTAAATCATAACTATAAAACGCTTATGACAACTCTGGCAAAAAGAATGTTAAACATATCATCAAGACTACGAAACCTGGGTCAATGTCATTTTATAGAAGGTAAGCAACCTTCTGACATTAACAGAACCCTTGAGATTCAAAAGTATGCAATGGAGAATAACAATGTATTACTGTTAAAAGGTTTGGATGCTGAAAAAGTACTTAAAAGAGTGAGATGGGAATGTTTAAAGATATCTTTTAAGGCAATTGGTTTTCCACAATATGAACAGTATTAATATTTAATCTCTACGGAAGAGTTCAAGCTGGGAATAATTATGGTGGTGAGCTGTCTAAAGCATTCAGTCTTACAACAGGAACTAGCGGGAGTGTCCACTTCCACCATTGCTCCTTGCTTTCTACTTAGAGCCATCAGCCAAAGAAGTATGACAAACATAATTGGATATAGAGAAATACTGAGAAAATAGTGGATGGCATATTATTATATGTTACCAATACAGAACATGACATCAAATTTACATCTGATAAACTGAAATATTATTACAGCAGGATATAAAGTAAATAAAGCAAAAACAAAGGCTACAGTTATAAATTAGGCCACAGCACGACTTGGTAAAAAATACCTTTTTGTGGAGTAATGACAAAATAAGATACTTGAACATATGGTTGAAATGGGATATCAAGCAAGCAAGCAACTACAGAAAAAGAAATTGTTCACAACACATGGGAAACTTAAGGAGTATATTCAGTCAAATAACAAAAGACTGGACCATATTGAAGCAGCATTGAGTAGTCAGTCTGATAACATGATACTTCATAAGTCAAAAGCTGAAATGAAAGAGTCTGACTCTATGAGATACCCCAAGATGAGATAAACTAGAAGTTAGTCAAGCTGGAGTACAGGTCAAGAAGAGAAAACCTGAGATTTTCTACCATCCATTAAAATGGAGGGAAATGACTGCATTAATTTTAGGAAAGTTCAAATAAATACTTGGACGAGTATTCTCAAGCTGGAGCTCGAGACCGAGAAGGCACACTATGTCTCTGTTTCTAGTCTGATCACTAGGAAACAATCAGGAGCCATAATGATAAAGCTGAAAACTACCCAATAAAAGGTGATGTTACTTTCAAAAATGTGGCAAAAAGGAAAATATTGTAAGTGACTGAGTCCAGAGTTTTTGTAGGGAGGGAACTTAAAAAGCTGACCAAAGACCAGTGAGATAAAGGAGCAAACTGAACTAGCAGAAGAATTTTACAACATACTCCCCAGGTTAATTTGCACCAATACCATGTTCAAGGGATTTTACTAAAGGTCCCCTAATTCCTTTCACTCCTCCCAGACAACTCCCATTACCCATAATACACCTTTCTTGCCTTCCATTCGCAGATCGAGTTTGCTGAACTCACACTTATAACCCGACCTGATAATATACTTGTGACCTATACTACAGCCCATAGGCTGAACATGCGCCAAAAGACCGGGGGAAGGAGGGAGGGACGATTGAAGACAAATTAAGTACAACTACTCAGATGGAACGTTATCGTGAGTACATAACTTCTTTATCTGAAGTAGTTTACTTCATTTGATCTTCAACCTGAGGGAAAGGGTCACCAGCTACTAAATACCTGGGTGGCCCTCATGGAAGGATATTCCTGAGCACCGTGGAGTCAAAGGATGTTCTCCTTCTAGATGTCAAATCCAATTTGTAATGGGAGATAAACGTATGAGATGAGGACCAAGTAGTTGCCACGCAAATGTCATCCAAAGACACCCTAGATCAGAAAGCTGCAGATGTAGTCATGGACCGAGTGGAATGAGCTTTAACCTGACCTGGAGGAGACATGCCTTTGTCCTTACAGACCTGCAGGATGCATGAAGAAATCCATCTAGCTATAGTGGTTCGTCCAAAAAGGGTCTATAGAATGAGACAAACAATTGATCGGATTTACGAAAACTTTTTGTGCTGTGTAAATAGAATCATAACTGTCTGTGAACATCCAACATGTGTAGTTTGTATTCCAACCTGTTGGTCTTCTCTCTTTCAGATGTTCCCATTAGGGGTCGCCACAGTGGATCATCTGTTTCCATTTTTTCCTGTCCTCTGCATATTGCTCAGTCACACCAACCGCCTGCATGTCCTCTCTCACCACGTCCATAAACCTTATCTTAGGCCTTCCTCTTTTCCTCTTACCTGGCAGCTCCATCCTTAGCATCCTTTTCCCAATATACCCATCATCCCTCCTCAGTACATGTCCAAACCAATGCAATCTCGCCTCTCTGACTTTGTCTCCAAACCGTCCAACCTGAGCTGACCCTCTAATACACGGATTCCTAATCCCGTCCATCCTTGTCACACCCAGTGCAAATCTTAACATCTTTAACTCTGCCACTTCCAGCTCTGACTCCTGCCTTTTTGTCAATGCCACCATCTCCAACCCATACAACATAGCTGGTCTCACTACCCTCTTGTAGACCTTCCCTTTCACTCTTACTGGTACCAGTCTGTCACAAATCACTCCTGACACTCTTCTCCACCCATTCCACCCTGCCAGTACTCTCTTCTTCACCTCTCTTCCACACTCACCATTACTCTGACCTGTTGATCCCAAGTACTTAAACTCATCCACCTTCACCGTCTGTGTGAGAGTAGGCATCCTCACTATTCCTCTATCCTCCCTCTCACTCAGACACATATCCTGTCTTAGTCCTGCTGACCTTCATTCCTCCCCTCTCTAGAGCATATCTCCACCTCTCCAGTCTCCTCAACCTGATCCCTACTCTCTCACTACAGATCACAATGTCATCTGCAAACATCATAATCCATGGGGCCTACTGTCTGATCTCATCTGTCAACCTGTCCATCACCACTGCAAATAAGAAAGGGCTCAGAGCTGATCCTTGATGTAATCCCACCTCCACCTTAAACGGATCTGTCACTCCCACTGCAGACTTCACCAGTCTACCCTTGTACATATCCTGTACCACTCTTACATACTTCTCTGCCACTCCTGACTTCCTCATACAATACCACAACTCCTCTCTAGGCACCCTATCACATGCTTTCTCCAAGTCCACAAAGACACAATACAACTCCTTCTGACCTTCCATATATTTCTCTATCAACAGTCTCAGAGCAAACATCACATCTGTAATGCTCTTTCCCAGCATGAAGCCATACTGCTGATCGCTAATCATCACCTCCCTTCTTAATCTAGCTTCCACTACTCTTTCCCATAACTTCAAGCTGTGACTGACTAGTTTTATCCCTCTATAGTTACTACAACTCTGCACATCACCCTTATTCTTAAAAATAGGTACCAAAACACTTTCTCCACTCCTCAGGCATCCTCTGATTTTCCACGATTTCATTAAACAATCTGGTTAAGAACTCCACTGCCATTTCTCCTAAGCACCTCCATGCTTCCACTGGTATGTCATCTGGACCAACAGCCTTTCCATTCTTCATCCTCTACATAGCTGTCCGTACTCCGTCCTCGTTAATCTGTTTCACTTCCTGATTCAATATCTCCACATCATCCAACCTTCTCTCTCTCTCATTTTATTCATTCATCAGCCCCTCAAAGTACTCTTTTCATTTACTCAACACACTCTCCTCGCTTGTGAGTACGTTTCCCTCACTATCCTTTATCACCCTTACCTGCTGCACATCTTTCCCAGCTCGGTCCCTCTGTCTAGCCAATCGGTACAGGACCTTTTCTCCCTCTTTATTGTTCAACCTTTCATACAACTCTCTATATGCCTTATCCTTAGCCTTCGCCACCTCTCTCTTCACCATGCTCCTCATCTCCTTATACTCCTGTCTACTTTCTTCATCTCTCTGACAATTCCACTTCTTCTTCGCCAGCCTCTTCCTCTGTATACTCTCCTGTACTTCCTCATTCCACCACCAGGTCTCCTTGTCCTCCTTCCTCTGTCCAGATGTCATACCAAGCATCTTTCTAGCTGTCTCTCTTACCATCTCTGCTGTAGCTACACAGCTATTCGGTAACTCTTCACTGCCCCTCAGTGCCTGTTTTAACTCTTCCCTGAACTCCAGCTCATAATCACCCAACCATTTATTCCAACCTGTTGGTAAAATTGGGAAAAAACACAGGCAAATTTATAGTCTGACTGATATTGACTGGTGATGCCATCTTAGGAAAAAAAAAGATGGATTGGTTCAAAGGGAAACTTTATCTTTATGAAAAATCATGTACGGAAATTTTATGGACAAGGCCTGTAATTCCGAAATCTTTCAAGCAGAAGTAACAGTGACCAGAAAGGCCATTTTCCATGGTAGAAATTTTAGATCAGCAGTCGCGGCAGACTCGAAAGGTGAAGTGACCAAGGCTTGAAGAACTAGAGCAAGGTCCCACGGGGGAACAGGATCTTTGACCGGGGGGGGGGGGTGAGTGTAACAAAAACGTACTTTTAATAAAGGCTTTACACAGCCTAGAAGATGCCAAGGATGCAGAATTCTCACCCACATGAAAATGAGAAATAGCAGCCAACTGAACTTTGACAGTAGAAGAACTGGCACCATGCTGGAAGATGTCAGCTAGGAAATCAAGAATGGCAGAAACAGGCTCCGTGAAATGATCTAAACTCCTCTGACAGGCCCAGACAGAAAAAAATGTTTCCAATTACTGTGATAAACCTTTCTGGTTGACGACTTATGAGCAGCCATCAAAATGGACTTAACAGAGGAGGAAAGCCCGGGAGTCCTAGCAATCACGGGAACTGGAGCAGCCAAGCAGTGAGCTTCAGGCTGTCCAGACTCGGATGAGGCACCCCTGATGGGTGTGAAATCAGATCCCGAATGGGATCTAGGATCCAAGTTGAAGCCAGAAGGTAAGACCAAAGTAAGGGAAACCATACCTGGCAAGGCCAGAATGGGGCAATGAGGATCACCTTGTCCCTAGTCGACAAGCTTTCTGCAGAAATCTCGGGATGAGAGTAACTGGCGGGTAAGCATACAGAAGACTGGGAGGCCAAGCATGAACTAGAGCGTTTCTGGGGGACACCCCCAGAGGGGGGGGTTCAGAGCAAAAAACCTGCTGCACTTCACGTTGGAAGAAGATGCGAAGAGATCGCAGCAAGGTTGACCCCACTCGCTGAAGATCTGTTCCGCTACTAATGAATTCAGAGACCACTCAAGGCAACAGAATGGTCAGACTTAGCCTGTCCATTAGGATGTTGGACCGGCCCGGAATGTGCGTTGCGATAAGAAAGCGACCGATGGAGATCACCCATTCCCACACTCTCATGGCCTCGCGACAAAGGGGTTAAGATCTGGTCCCTCCCGGTTTGTTGATGTACCAGACTATTGACATGTTGTCTGAATGAATAGCAACTGTCCCCTGAGGAAGAAAGGCATGAAGGGCCTGCAACGCCAGAAGGACCGCTCTCATCTCTAGGACATTGATATGCAAGCTGGTCTCCATGGGGGACCACATACCTTGGACTGTCCTGCCCGAACAATGCCACCCCACACCCGAGTTGTGAGGCATCCGTGGTCACTGTAGTTTGGGCCAGGGCTGGAACCAAGGGTCGTCCCTCCAGAATGTCCGCAGAGCTCATCCACCAAATGAGGGACGACCAACACATTGGACTTTGGTGGATAGGGTAGGATAGAAGTAAATCCAACAGGGACCACTGAACTGCCAGAGTCTACTGAAGAATCTGCATGTGTAGTCGAACACATGGAAGGAGAGTTATGGTCGCCACCACTGAGCGTAGGGCCCTCAATACAGATTCCGCTGTCTGGGGATGAGAATGGTAAATTAGGGAGACATGCATCCTGAGGTTCTGAACCCTCTCCGAGGTCAGGAACACTTTGCCCTGGAGTGTGTCTATCCTGGCACCAATGAAGGCTATCACCTGTACAGGCTCTAGTAGAGATCTGGATGCGTTGATTGTGATACCCAAACTCAGGGCAAGTGTCATAAAGTAGTCCCTGGTTTGGTAAAGTAGACGCCTGGTGGGAGCAGTGAGGAGCCAATCGTCCAGGTACGGATAGACCTGAAGCCTCAGGTGAGCCGCTACCACTGCCATCACTTTAGTAAACACCCTGGGAACTGTGGTGAGACTAGAGGGTAGGGCTCGAAATTGGTAATGACTGGCCCCTAGCCGGAAGCGGAGGAACCTCCTGGAGCTTCTGTGCATTTTTATTTGCTAGCAAGCATCCTGGAGATCTAATGAGCACATCCAGTCGCTCTCTTGCAGGTATGGCATGATGGACTGTAGTGTGACCATCTGGAACTTTTCTTGGGCAAGGTTCAGGGTAGAGAGGTCTAGAATGGGCCTTAAATCCCCCGTTTTCTTTAGCACCAAAAAGAACCTGGAGTAGAAGTCTGGTCCGAACTGATCTGGGGGGACGGTTTTGATGGCTCGTTTTCCTAGCAGCTTGGAAATTTCCTGTGCTGCTGCCTCCCTTTGCGTGGGTGTTGGGGAACACACGAAGGGGAAAGAATAACCTCTGGACATGATTTGAAGCACCCAGCAGTCCATTGTTATAGACTCCCATGATGGAGAGGACTCGTTCTATCACATCGAATGCCAAAGGAGAGCAGAATTCCTGGGAAGCCAATAAGAAGGCCGGTCTCTCCTGATCCGATGCGAGAATTGGAGCCGGACCCAAAGTGGACGGGGCTCTGAGAGAGGAGACCTGGAACGACAACGTAGGAGCTGATGGTAAAGGTTCCACTCCCTCGGATCTGACCCCCAGGCTCCGGATCCGAGAGCGGCTCAGATCCAAACTGGTTGGATCTGAGATGCTCCAGGCAGCTGCCAGCATCGAGAATGCGAGGACGGTCGGTGCCGATGCCCCCGACCAAGGCCAACCTCGGATCCGAGAACTCCAAAGCCGAAGGTCGGATTGGGAAAGAAGTAATGGGCTGAAAAAAGGGAAGCGAGCTCCTGAGGGAGGGGGGGCTGGTAAGACCCCCATCTGGATCTGTGTATGGATAAAGCGCCTCATCCTCTTATCCAGATCCATGTCCGATAGAGAACTGGTTGACTGAGATGAGGCCACAGACTCCAACCTGGCAGGACGGGGAGCTGAAGCCCGGGAGACTGGACATGCCTCCTCCAGCTCTGGGGAGAACCTCGGAGACCGGAGCCGAGGGGAGTCACGGATCCAAGCAGACTTGCTTGGTGACAAGAGATCCAGAGGCCTCTTCCTCTTCTCCTTCGTCCTCGACTCTCTCTCCTGGATCTCTACCCCTCCTCTGCTCCACTATCACAAGCTTAGAAGCAGGAGTTTGAGTCCCAACCTGAGGGGGAGGGGAGGGCCAGAGGCAGAGAAGCAGGAGAGGCAGTCACGGCAGCCGCAGTAACTGAAGCAGAGGATGAGGAGGGAGGATCAGTGGCAGGAAGAAGGCCTTTGAGGGACAACTTCGCCTTTCTATCCTTCAAGGCTCGGAGGTTGAACCCCGCACAAATGGAGCAATCAATATTCAGGTGGGCCACACCTAAACAGAATATACACAGAGTGTGGCCATCTGCTGGGGAGAGCTTATGACCACACTCTGTACAGCGCTTAAAAATAAGCTTTTCAGCAATGCTTAAAGAAGAAAGCAAAGAGAACAAACAAAAACTTTCTTCCTATAAACTAACAAACCCACTCACCACACTAGACTGACAAGGGGGGAGGGGCACCACAGACAAACTACACTAACTACTACTACAAACCTACACAAAATGCCAAAGCGATCGGGCGGGGGAGAAAGTGTACCTATACTAATCTGAAATGGCTAAATTAACAGAAAACTTTAGAACATTTACAGTCAAAAAACACCCTGCTAGCTGGAGCTCTAGAGGCATGATGTTTCACAAATTGTAGCAAATGAGATCTGGGGATGGAAGGCAAGGGAGGTGTATTATGGGTAAGGGGAGGAGTCTGGAGCTCGGAGCAGATGCTAGTTATCTTTGTCAGCTCGGATCCAACACAGATCCGTATTCCCACAGGTTGAAGATCAAATGAAGTAAACTACTTCACATCATGATGTTATTGACCTTACTGGTTTAAATATAAAATAGAGTACCGACTTAAATTTAATTGTATAAGTAAACCTGCCACAACAGTCGATGTTTGAATACACCACTATTGCAGTGGCATAAGCTATATGGACTTAGGGTGCCTTCCACAAGCCAATACATCCAATGGGGCACAAGAGCATGCTGGTATAAAAGAGGAGGCAAGGGCACCAAAATTTCAGAACTCTCTTGACTCTAAGGGAAGGAGGCTGGAGCCATGAATAAAATTCAAATTATGTGCTATGAGAAAGGGGAAAGACAGTTGAACCCAGACTGACAAAAAATTAGCAAGGAAAATAAACTGGAGAAAACAAATGTGTACCAGAAGGGGGTTAGGAGGGAAGGTGTTACTACTGCAAGAGAGACTGCGATAAATTTACTTACACAACTGAATAGTGGTGCAGCAGTAGCGTTATTACCTCACAGCAAGAGATTCTCCCGTTCGATTCTCGGCTTGGGTTGGGAGTGACTTCTGTGTGGAGTCTGCATGTCCTCCCCACGGTCGAGTGGGTGTTTGAAAGACATGCGTTGAATGGGCGTGCCTTCATTGAAGGTTGGGTGTCGGGCTGGCAACTCAACACCATAAAAACTAACTGCCAATCATTAGCGGACCGGAGTTCCGCTGTAGCAACCCCTAACCGGGAAAAGCCGAAAGACCAACAACAACATTAAATCACTGTTGCAGTACACAAGTTTAATGGGATGAATACCTGACCTTGGAAAATAAGGGTGGAGGAAGAAGAGTCAAAGTCCAAGAGCCCTTGCAGAATAGTCCTAGCAAAACATGCTCAAACTGGAGGAGTCAATTTTATAATGCTTAATGGAAGTGTGTACAAATGACCAGCTGCCACCTCTAGAATACTTTGAGTCCACCCCTTTCCAAAAAACACAAAGTTGCCACAGCTTTGGTATAATGTGCTTTGATCTTGACAGGAAGGATCTTTCCATGAAGAGAACAACAAAGTTGGATAGCACTGTATAACCAATTGGAAACTGTTTGTTTTTTATTCTGGTCATCCCTTCTAACTTTCACAGCAACTGGATTTTCTGAAAATCTTGCAATCTTTTTTTTTTCTAAATAGTATTTGAGTTGTCTGTAGACATCCTGAGTTTGCAAGATTTTCTCTTTTTATAGTTCAGGAAGGAAGACACAGAGATGACTGGCGCAGTGGTGCAGCGGTTAGTGCTGTCGCCTCACATCAAGACATTCTCCAGTTTGATTCTTGGCTGGGGTGCCTTCTGTGCGGAGTCTGCATGTCCTCCCGGCATTCAAGTGGGTTTCCTCCCATATTCCAAAGAGATCCATCTGAAGCGTTACTCCCCAGGCCTTCACTGAAAATGGACTCTGTCCCAGTCGGACTTTCCTGGTAAAGAAATGTTAAATCAATAAATAAATGAATAGCCTGACTTAAATGAATTATGATGTCACTTTTGACATTAAGAAATGGTTGCTTCTTAAGGCTACCATGTCTTAATGAAAAATAAGGTTAGCTTGAATAACCACAACAGTTTGCAACTCAGGCATTCAGAGAAGTGAACAACACTGTTATCTATGTCAAGAGCTTCATAGCAGCCTTAGCTGGCTTGATATAAAAACGTGCAAGTTTTCGAGTACAATCCCACGGAGGAGTCATCTGTTTTCTGGGTGGGTGAATGTGCAGGACCCCTTTCAAAAACTGTTTTACTTGAAACTGTTGACTTATTGACAGTAAGTATGGATACAGAGAAAGCATCTGAGAGAGTTTGCAGAGACTTCATTAGCATGGCAATGACAGGATTTGCATTTCCAAATTAATACAGTTAATAAAGAAAATACAGGAAGGTTCTGAGGCATGAATAAAACTTTTTTTTTTTTTCTAACAGCCTCAGTTTGAGTAGCGGAACTCGGCAGGGATGCGCACTGTCCCCTTAGATGTTTACACTATAAAGGCACATTAGATCTAAAACAAATTAATATCCATGGCACACAAAGGAAACCAAACTACTACTAAAACAAAAAGACAAATGCTGATACCAACATCAGGCCAAAAAAACCAAAGCCTTCCTTGATTACCACTGTCACTTAAGAAATATTTGTAAAAAAAAAAAACAAATCAAAATCGTTAAACACTACTACTTAAACATGCGGCATAAACATCAAAATAACCCACAAAAATTCTGGGATACTATCAAACAACTTGTACATCCAGGCAGTAATTCCACTCCATCACCAAATACCCATCACTCAGAAGAAAGTACAGCATCTCAGTTTGATTCCTTTTTTATAAACTATATTCTCACTTATAAAAAACAAAAATAGTTCCCAACAAATCACTCATCCTCTAGTCAATGACACCCCTACCACACTCTCCCTCCAACCCATCCAAATAGGTAAAATAAAGAAATTATTGAACAAGCTTAAACCTACAACTCTTACCACCAACAAACTACCAAATGAATACCTCAAACTGGCAAGTGACATCATCTGTTACCCAGTATTGATTCTGATCAATAGAGGCATTTCTGAGCAGCACATACCTAAAATTTGGAAAATCTCCTACGTAATTCCTCTCAACAAATGAGGCTACTCATTAGAACACTCCAGCTACAGACCAATATCCTTACTATCCCCTTTCAAAACTTTTAGAAAAATGAATACACTAACAACTAATGCAACACCTACTAACTAGTAAGCTCCTTGCCAACTCACAACATGGATTTGGAGAGGCCAAAGTACCACCACTGCCCTGCTTAACTTCACCAATACTCTAAAAAGCAATGGCCAAATGGTCTCCTTGATGGTCTCCTTGATATTTCTACATACGTCAAAGGCATTTGACACATGTTGCATGAGCAGCTCATACAAGAGCTGGTATCCCTTGACATATCTAAAAATACCCTCTTATGGTTCCAAAATTACCTCTCAGACCCCAACAAGCAGTCAAGTGGCAAGATGGCCGCTCTTTTCTGCTTGCTGTAACAGTAGGCGTACCACAAGTCTCAATACTTGGTCCATTACTCTTCTCAGTCCTCACCAATAATCTCCACAATGCAACTAACCTTGCTACCATCTCACAAAATGCGGATAACTCCACTGTCATCTGTGCCGCACCCTCCCTGCCACATTTACAAGAAGTTACCCAAAGATCTTTCATGGCCATCAAATCTTTCCTAAATAAATATCAGCTCATTCTAAACCTCAGCAAAATCAAACTAATGATATTCCCAAACAATTATCAAAAAAAAAAAAACCTCAACCAGGACTTTAAAATCACCTCATCCAATCACACACTAACTGAACCAATCTCAGAAACTAAGCTACTAGGTGTCACTATCGATGACAATTTAAAATTTGATCACTTGCAATCAAAAAAGCCCACATTAAATTCAGTTCTCTTCATAGAATTAAGGCTTACCTAACCAATTCTTCCAGACAAGCAATCACCAGGACCCACCTACTATCCACCCTATTCTAGGTCTCCCCTGTACTCACAAACCTCAGGAAAACTGACTTAAGCAGACATGAAACATGCTACTTCAAGATAGCCAGATTTGCCTCCATCCTGCCCCACAGAACCCATTACTGCCTTGCCCTAAAACAACTCAAATGGCTAGAACTTTCTAACCTCTTATCCTTAAACCAACTTACCCTAACTCACTCTATAGTACACCTACCTGACAAATGTCCACCCATATACAACCTAGTTCAAATACACCTCAACAAAAGACCCTGAGATCCTCCAACAAACTACTGTTACAAGTTATGAAATCCAACACCAGCTTTGGAGATTCCCTTTATTCTAATAACATATCTAAAGCATGGAACTCCATCCCACAGAATATACAAAACACAGCCAACCCAGCACAGTTCAAAAGCCTGTTAAAGATCCATCTAAATGACAAATGGTTATGGTCTTGCTCCACACCAGGCTGAACTTACTTGACATTTCCCCACCTCTGTCTACCTTCTTGCACTTTTTCCACTTACTTCACCGATGCAGCTATAACTTTAGACAAAGCAGTTATAGGTTATTGTATGTTACTAGACAAACATTAATGAACAGTAATTCCATTGTACACTATGCTTTCTTTATGATCTGTATAATTCTTCTGATCTGTAAAATTTTGTGCTGTTATATTGTGTGTTTTTTTATATGGAGCTTTTCTCCCTGTGCCCCCGCTGAAAATGGGCAACTAGTCCAGTCAGACTTCTTTGGCAAACAAATGGTAAATAAAAAAATAAATAAATAAAAATGGTGAAAGTGTTCTTGGTTCCCCCTAAGGCTATTGATAACAATTAATAAAGAGATGACAGAGTTTAACTTGGAACAGAAGAGCACAAGGATTACATGAAATAAATTAATCCTCCCCTTAACAAGGAGAACTAGAGCTACCAGACTTGAAGGGATATTTTAGGCTGCACAGAGAGTCGTATACATATAACTCAAGCTGAAGGCTACAGATCTAAATGGAAAACAAGGTAAATTGGCATACAAATATAGAAAGAGTAGGCTTTTGGGCACAAGCCCTTGAAAATGCTAACAAACATACAGAACATTATATTTTAGAGTGGCAGAAAGATGTTTTACAAATCAAACATGTTAGGGACTGGAGAAAGAAGACCATGCCTACAGGAAATATCTGCAAGTCAAAACATGGTAGCTGGAGGAAACTAGCCAAGGAATCAAGGTACTGAAAGCAGGTAAATTATACTACAAAAGTATTAGCATGCGACGAGGCAAAGCAAGTGTTTAAGCTGCATATTGGAGAATATCTACAGTATCAAAGATTAATAGAGCACAAGCAACAGAGACAGAAAAAGTGATGTTGAATAAAATATCAGCTTTGGTAAAGTGGTATGCTCGAGAACAGAAAATACTATTAAGTTGGGAATGATTGCAATAGATTATGAAGTATAGCATGACAATAAAAATTAATTAAAAGGATGTATGGAAACATCAGGAGAAGAAAACAGGCAAGACAAATTACAAAGGAATAAGAAGTGTGCATAGCTTTGAAGTATGCAACAAAATCCATGCAGCTTAGGATATTTGTTTGGAAGTGTCTGGACAGATAATTTGGCAACAAAGGATTTTCCCCACGGGATGATCAGTTGCTGGTAATGCTAAGGGAAAGCGAAAAGACCATCAGGAACATATTTTCTGGAAATGTCCAGAGCTGACAACTTGGAAACTCCTTACAAAGAGCCCCAAAAGAAGCAGGTTGATGTGAACAAGAATATAAAACAGCAACAATTCCCAAGTCAGGGTAATGATCTTAGAACAAAAGAAAGTTTATATTTTTTTATAATAGATAGGGTGTTTTTTGATCAGGGAGGTGATGTTAGCAATAGAGTAGCCTTGCTAGAAGCATTATGGCAGTTGAGCTTAAATGCTACAAGGCAACCGGGCATTAATGATTATATCTCATTAAAACCAGTTTTGAAGTATAGGGCCAATATTATTTAATTAATTTTAGATTACAGTTTATGTAAAGGTAGGATGTGCACATTAATATACACATACATAGAACAAAACAAAATGTAATGTTAGATAGAATTTTTAAATGTGATTTATATAATGTAATGTCTATAGTTTTATTTTAATTAATATGTGTAGTTTAACTGTATTGAATTGATGTGTTAATTGTTTATTTAACTTCAATTGGTATGGGGTTGTGATGTCATTAAGCCTATTACATTTGTTGTATAAACGAGTTGTGCTGGTCTTTTAACACTGACTCTGAAGAAGCCAAAGTTTTGGTGAAAGCGCTTAGTCGGTGTACATTAAACGACATTCTTTTAAGGCTTGGTGTGGTTGCTTGTTGCTTGAAGCAGTGGTCGGAATTCTTTTGTGAACAAGAATATGTTTTTTATAATGACATTTGGGATTAGAAACAAAGGTACAGTAAGGCCCTATTAAGTTAAAGATATTGGCAGCCAAAAATGCAATTAGTAGAAAATGCAAGTCAAACAAGTAAATCAGCTATGTTTACTAAAAAAAAAAGACAAATTAACAGTGTAATGAATAAAGTACATGAGTGCAAGTTACACATAAATAACAGATGATGTTTAATTTCTTCACTACTGCAGCAGCCTTCAGGCTTCGTGGGTTGTACCTACTCAGGATAGACCGTCCAACTTCACCAAGTTCTGGCTCTCTCTCACATCTTTACTCTGACTAATAACTGGAAAATGCAGTGGAGGGAAATCAGCAGTCAGAATGAAGAAATCTTCAGGATTTTCTTGCTCATAAGAAAAGAAGGAGCCTGCTCATCTGGAAAACTCATAAAACTACCTAAATTTTATATGTATAAATATAAATATTATATATATATATATATATATATATATATATATATATATATATATATATATATACATATATGTATATGTATATGTATATATATATATATATATATATATATATATATATATATATACATACATATATGTATATATATATATATATATATATATATATGTGTGTGTGTGTGTGTGTATATATATATATAAAATGGGTCTACTTCATAACATTGAAATTTCACAACATTGAATTTCATAACATTGACACCAAAACATCTAAATCCCAAAACACTGAAAACCCAAAACATTGAAAACTCAGAACATTGAAAGTGTGCATCACAACAGTGAAAACTACAGTGCATATGTAAATAACATCTTTTCCACCTATAACACCATCTAACAAACACACTTTCTAGTGCCCCCTGCACCCCTCACACTCCCCGTAAATTAAATATACCAACTCCGATCGCACTACAGGGGAAAAAAGTTAATTTCCTAACCTCACTGTATCACAATCACCATAAACACTTAGGTTAGGAAATTAACTTTTTCCACTGTAGTGCGATCTTGGAGCTGGTATATTTAATTTACGGGGGGTGGGGGCAGAGCCCCCCACATGGGGGGTTCAGGGGGCTTGCCCCCCTGCAGAAATGTAGTAGAAAGTGTTTGTTAGTTAGGTGGTGTTGTAGGTGGAGGGGATCTTATTTACTTGTGCAATGTAGTTTTCAATTTTATAAAGCACAGCTTCAATGTCCTGAGTTTTCAATGTTTTGGGTTTTCAGTGTTTTGAATTTTCGATGTTATGGAGTTATGTTATGAAGTAGACCCATTATATATATATATATATATATATATATATATATATATATATATATATACATATACATATACACACACACACACACTCACACACATACATACATGTATGTATGTGTGTGTGTGTGTGTGTGTGTGTAACAAAAAATGTTATATCCCAACCAGAAACTATATAGAGAAGTAGGCAGTTAGGAATTCAAACATCTACTATTACTGATAAGTGCAACTTACAATTCTGTATTATTTCCATCACTCTGAATACCGCAGTAGCCTTTAGGCTATATGGACTGATTACTAAGGTCTATCCAACCTAGGAGGAAAATGTTCCTAAAAGGCTTGAACTGGACCTGGAAAAGGAATCCATTTTATAATACTTTGTAAAAGTATGTACAGAGGACCATGTAGCTGCCTCCCACAATACTTTGAGTCCACCCCTTTCCAGAATGCCATCTAAGAACCTACAGCTCTAATAGAATGTGCCTACTGCCTTGAATAGATTTACCATTGTTTGTACAACAAAAGGCAATAGCTAGGGACAACCATCTAAAAATGGTCTATTTACGCATGAGTTGTCTTTTCTTGGTCCCATCATAAGCTGCTTCGCTTTTCTAAATGACTTAGTTCTGTCAAGATAATACCAGAGTTGCCTATGCATGTCCAGAGTATGCAGAATCATTTCTCCTGGTTCTGAGGAAATGGATAGAAGACTGGCAGACTGAAGATTTGATTCAAAGTAAACTCTGAAACCACTTTGGGTATAAATGAGGAATGTGTTCTTAATGTGACCATATCCCTATGGAAAATCAGATAGGGTCCACCCATCATGACAGCTTGCCACTCAGACATTCATCATGCAGATGTCAGAACAATGAGATGTGCAATCTTCCATGAAACAAACATTAAATTTGCCTGATAAGCAGATTCAAACAGAGAGACAGTTCACCCTTCCAACACAAAGTTAAGATCCCAAGGGGAAGCAACCTGTTGAGGTTTCAGGTGTAAAACTTCATTCAGAAGCTATTTTACTAAACAAAAAGAAGAAAGAGAAGGATCCATGGGCATACATGCTGAAATGGCCATCAGATATACCTTGATAGAGGAATAAGTGAAACCAGAGGATACTAACTCACACAATTATTTCAGCACCTGTGGGATCTAATCCCTGATGGGAAGCTGGTTCTGCTCAGCTTGTCTGCCACTATATTTTGCTCAGATGGAATGTAAGATGCTTGTTGGTTTAAACCATGCTGAAGAACTTCCTCCCAAACCATCATAGCCAGCCTGAGGATAAGATATGGTGTGCCCCTGTTTATGTACCAGATAACTGAAGTGCTGTCTGTAATCACCTGAAGAGGTCCTGGGGACCAGAGATGATTGAGAATTCAAGACATTGATCAACATTTCTGACATTTATGTGCTTCAGTCTGTCTGAAGAGCTCCACAGGCTTTGCACTTTTATCCACATTAGAAACTGCTTCCCAAGAAAGAAATCTGAAGCATCTGTGGGTCACAGTTTGGCTTGGTATGTGAGGAGAAAAGGGGAGATCTGGACTTCTTTCTGTTTTCTTCACCAATGCAGTTCACTTTTGATGAAGCCCAAAATTGGAATCTGAAATTCCAGAGGCTGCAAATGCTGGAACCATGTACTTTTTAGAAAACGTTCAATTTTTCTCATGTGTAACCTGTTGAGAGGAATTGTGAGAATCATAGAAGTCATGAACCTCAGAGACTGATTGGAGAAGCTCAGTAAAGTTTCCAGACACAACCCCACCTTCTCCTGTGTCAGAAAAGCCTGTTGCTGAGAGAGATGTCTAAAAGGCAATCCATAAACACAACCCTGTGTTACAGAATAAAGGAGGATTTTGTAAACAATTACCTGAAACCCCAGCCTGGTCAGAAGAGATGTAACTCAAGAAAAGACTACACAGACATAAGCAAATCATCTAAATAAAGAAATAAATACATACCATGCAGTCTGCAGTGAGCTATTAATGGAGAAAGACAGTTTGTAAACACCAGGAGCTGTAGATAACTCAACAGGTAATGCAGATAACTGATAATGTGACACAGATAAAAAGAATCTGAGAAATTTCCTGAAGTATGCCGCTAAGGGAATGTGAAGATAAGCATCTTTTAGAGCTAATGTTACCATAAAACTCACAGGAAGGATGAGAGGTAATAGACTCTGAAGGGCCAGCATGTTGAATCTGGGTACTTCCACAAATAGATTCACAAAGGACAGATCTAGCACTGGTCTACATGAAAGATCTTTCTTTGGCATAACAAATACTCTGGAATAGAAACCTTTACCCCTTTGGTCTAAAGGCACTGGTTCTACAACACCTAGGGTAAGTACATGTTGAAGAACCTGAGAAAAAAATATTTGGTTTGGAGGATAGGGAGGAATTCTACTGAAAGAGGGTATTTGTATCAAGTGACAACTGTACTCCTCCTGAAGGGACAGTTTTTAAGACACATTTAAAACTCATTCCCTCCAGTACAGTTATTTTGAGTATGTGCCTTTAACTCCCAGTGGGTGTGGCTTGAACCTTTAAAAAATGAAGTTATCACCTTACAGATATAATAAATACTCACTGACAGAGGTAAAATATCAATATAATTGTGTTTGCCATTATGTATGCTTCAAGATACAATATTCTGATACCTCGTACGTAGTATGGTTTTGGAATTATTAATGCAAATATTAACAAGCAATATTTGATGCTTAGAGGAGCAGTAGGAGTTAACTGCAGAAACACCTGGAGGCGTGCTTGGCTGTAATGAGTTAAGGAGACAGGGGCAGGTGGGGAGGAGAAAAGAATGCCAGTGCAATTATTCTGCTGTATTAGACTGCCCCTTTTTGGAAAGGGTCCTGGTTTCTTCTTCTTCTTCTGAAACCTCTTTTCCGTTCCCTGTTTGCTTTGTTAAGGCAGGGATTGATTGTTCTTGGTTTTAAAAGAAAAACAAAAGGGATTTGGAAGATGTATAAAATGGAGCTTGAAAAATCTTAGAGACTCCATGAATCAGTTTCCCCTTTCATCAAATTGTTAGAGGACTTAAATAGCAAACAGGCCAAAACAAAACCTTGTCTAAAGTAGAATTTAAAGTTACAGACTATACTTCATCAAACTTTTGGTTACATACCCAAACATAGCTCCTCAAAAACTGTAGCAGTAGTAGTGGCCCTAGACACAGTATCTGCACTATCATACACATTCTTCAAAGCATGTTTAGATACTAGAGAAAGATCAGAAACAGTAACTTTCAAATAGGAACTAGCTTCTGAGGGAATTGGGGCAGATAATTCCCTAAAACTGCCTGACAGTTAAGAATTCAGTAAGCAAAAGTGGAAGAAGAAAATATTCTCTTGCCAAATCTGTTCAATACCTTACCTTCCCTGTCCACCAGGGAAGGGTTAGTAGTAACCAACAGTCTGTCACATCTGGCGAAGATACAGAAATTGCGAGGGTCTGACCAAAGGTGACAGAATACATATTTGCTATTTTGAGATACTTTGTAAAGTCTATCTACCTTTTTGGGAACTGAAGGATGAGAATCAGAATTATTAAAGGCAGTGTTGAAGACATTCTTCACAGTTGGCAAAATAGGAGGGATGTTAGTTTAATAAAGTATATCTCGCAACATATCATATCATCTCAGCTCAGGGGAAACTTCTAATTATTCCTCAAAAAAAAAAAATAAAAAAATCATTCATCCTGGTAACAGCCTGAGAAAAAGAAAATTTCCTCTAAAGGGGGTTGATGAGGACCAAGTTTCCTCAGAATCAGAGATTTGGACTTGGCTATCTGAGAAGCCCAGTTTCTGTCGGAACCCTATGACAGATTTTCCACATGGATTTTCTTTACTGAACTGATTTGCACTCTTTACCTCAGTCTACCTAATGGACTCCTTCTGAACTTGTCTTTAGTCATTTTTAATTTAATTGCATTTTTTAAAATGTTTAGTCTAACATTGCTACATACTCAAGTGTGCTAGCTTGCACTGCGTTTGAATTGTTTTTACTGCTGTTTTAGCTACGTTTCTTTGTGTGTGTATGTGTGTGTGTGTGTGTGTGTGTGTGTGTGTGTGTGTGTGTATATATATATATATATATATGTGTGTGTGTGTATATATATATATATATATATATATATATATGTATGTGTATATATATGTATATATATATATATATATATATATATATATATATATATATATATATATACATATACATATATATATATATATATATATATATATATATATATAAAATACCTTTCCTGTAACTAGTGTAGTCCAGATTCTGATTTGCTGTATTCAGGACTGTATATGTAAGCTTCTGAGCCCCCCCCCCCCCAAGCTTTCTGTGTTGGAGGGAAGCCTTCTAGCTCATCAGTGGGAGTGGTAAGCACTAGGTAACCTATCTACCACATAAGGAGTGGTTCTGGCCCAGAAATTGTAGTTATTGGCTGTTTGGGCAGTTTTTCAATGTCTCTCTCAACTTTCTGATTTAAAAGCCAGCATTTGCGCCTATTCCCCCCCCCCCCTTTCCTGTAACTAGTTTAGTCCAGATACAGATTCTTAGTTTTAGCATTTGCTTATTCGTGATCAGTACTTGTTCAGAACTTGTAAGCACTAAATAACCTACTAATTACTACAGCACTCAACCTTCCTCATTACCTAGAGGAAAACAGTTTTGGTACTTACTTTCCTGACTTGCTTAGAAAAAAACAGCTCTTGTACTCACTTTCCTCACTTATCTAGAGGAAAATATTTTTTTATTCAGGCATGTCCAAGGGTCAGCTCCCAGTGTTCTCTCCCGTCTATCTGATGAATCTGGGCATCTTGGGGCAATGTAGAAATTGCCTCATGTACACAGACAACCCTCTCCTCCTACCACCCAACACTACAACCTGTGAGAGATGCACTTATCTAGCCAAATTGGTGGTAAAGCTCTCTCCAATCAAGACTGAACTTGACAGTCAAGAGGAGAAGGTAAACGCTTGCACCACACCACACTCATCACATAGTCTCACTAAATCTACACCACCAAAATCCACACACAGAAACACAAACATTAGTGGAGGCTTTCAATAATAATCTGCTCAAGCAACAGAGACCTTCAAAGCAGAAATGCAAGCAACCTCCACCCCCAACACAACCCAAATGACACAGACTCAGTGTGCCACTCAACCACAGCCAGTAAGGCAAAACAATGTACCCAACACACTAGTCATAGGTGATCTATAGTCAGGCACACTGATGTCCCACTCACCAGGCTAAACAAGGAGAAGATTACTGTCAGCTGCCTGTCAAGTGCCAGGATCCGCCACATAACCCACGCACTCAGGTCACTCCACAACAAGTACAAATACGACTCTGCCATTGTCTATGTTGGTGTTAACAACCCGAGAAGTACCTCCCTGGACTACATGAAGAGAGACATGTTAGAGCTCTCTGATCTTGTAGCCAAGGCAGGTATAACCCTAACCCTGAGTAGCATTCTGCCATCACCCAGAATGATGCCGCAGTACAAGGACAAAATGATTGACTTCAACAACCGTCTAAGCTTCTGGTGCCATTCTAAAAGGATCCAGTATCTGTATGCCTTGGATGACATGGTCGACAGACCACGATGCTTTGCCAGAGATGGCCTGCACCTGTCACCCCTGGAATTCCAGACACTGGCTAAGGTTCTTGACACCCCTATAGTGCCTTTTTTAGGCAAGGTTCAAATGACAAATTCACCACCGTAACAGGAACAGGCAAGCAAAAACTGAGGGTGATACTACTCAATGTTAGAAGTCTAAATCTCAAAATGAACTCACTCAAGGCACTCCTTAAAATGGAGAACATTGATATCTGTGCAGTGACTGAGACCAGGTTCAAGACTCCAGAGAGCACCCCCGCACTACCAGGCTATAACTCATACCACACTTTTCGGCCATGTAACCTGGACCAGAACACCAAAGGCGGAAGTGTGTCCAACCACACCTCCAGGCTAGTTGCTCAGCATAATGCAGCCGCAGTTATCCAAGTGTCACCCACCATGCCCCAGGATTCCCACTCCTCTTTTCTTGATGTACTGGAAAATATTAGGGTTCAACCAAACACCCTAATAATGGGCGATTTCAACTACCCCACCATTAACTGGGAAAACTACTCCTGTACCAACTCCTTCAACGCTTTCTGGAATTCATAAACTCCAATGCCCTGGATCAACTTATCCACACCCCACCAGGGGCAATAATATCCTAGATCTAGTCATTACCAACATGAGTGACCGGTATTCCACATCTGAAGTCAACGCCTCATTGGTCCGATCCGACCATAAGCTAATTACCCTAGATATCCACATCCTGCTCCCACCCCCCCCATTAAGGAAACCATGGTAAAAAATTTCTCCAAAGCCAACTTCAAGCTTCTTAAGACAGAAGTGGTGAACTTCATGACACCCATGCAAATGGACAATACAGTTATGACTACTGAATCCTACACAATTGCACTTTATAAGCACTTACATGAATGCATGGATCGTGCTATCCCAAACAGAACCAAGCCACTATCCTCCAAAATAAGGAAGCCAATCTGGTGGTCCCCTGCCATAAACAAACTGTACAACAGAAGGAAGAAACTGTTGCAAAAGAGAGTAAAATCCCATAAATGGAGGAGCTCCCTGGTCAGCCTCAGTAAGAAGCTGCGATCCCTGATAAAATTCTCCAAAGCTAGTTACGAAAACAAAATCACCACTGATTCTAAAGACAACTACAAAGCATTCTATAGCTATGTCAAGAATCTCAATGGCAACACTCAGATCTGCTCGAGTTACAGCACAGTAGTACTAAATATACAGACCCAACTGATACTGCCAACATCCTGGCAGACAGGTTCAGTGCTAACTTTACACCCCCTCTCACCCCCTAAAGAGCCCATCTCTATACTGGAAGAATGCAAAGTTCCTGTAATCACGGCTGCACAGGTAAAAACCACACTCCCCAAAGCCAAGAACACAGCATCCATGGGACCAGACAACATCCCAGGCTGCGTTCTACATGAACTACAGAACGAACTGGCACCCCACCTAAGTACCATGTTCAATCATAGCCTCACCTCAGGCTTTGTGCCTGCTGAATGGCGCATAGCGATGGCTATCCCACTCCATGAGGGGGGAGCCACCATGGACCCCAGGAACTACCGCCCCATTAGCCTGACGAGCCTGGTCTGCATGGCCATGGAACGTATCATCATGGAACTTATAAACAAAGACATTGGTAATCTCCAAACTCTGGACCCTACCCAGTTCGGGTTTGTAAAAGGCAGATCATGTCTCCTAAACCTGACAGACTTCTTTGAAGCAGTCACCAAAGCCGTAGACAAGGGTAAGGTGGTTCACACAGCCTATCTAGATCTTACCAAGGCTTTTGACACCATCCCCCACTCTGGAATTATAGATAAACTCACTAAACTAGGTATAAATCCCTATGTCACAAGATGGGTTGCCAACTGGCTCACTGACAGAACCCACACTGTGAAAGTAGCAGACTCCAAATCCGACTTCAGACCAGTGACAAGTGGAGTACCACAGAGTTCAGTTCTGGGTCCTCTCCTGTTTAGCATCTACTTCTCTGAAGTACAGGCTAACACAGAAGGTCTTTGGCTAACGAAGTTCGCAGATGACTGCAAACTAGGAGCCATAATCGAAACTCCTAATGATGCGGACATCTTACAAAAGGGCCTCACTGAGACAGATGCCTGGTGTCAAAGTCATGACCTCAAGCTCAATGCCAAAAAGTGCATGGTCATCCCCTTTGGTAAAAACTCTGTACCCATGAACTACAACATAGGCGATAGTATACTTAACACCGAAAGTGTGATAAGAGACCTTGGGACACAGATGGACAGTAGTCTCTCCTTTGATAATCACATTGCCACAGTAGTCAGGAAATCCTTCTACATGGCACACCTCATCACAAAATGTTTCTCATCCAGAAAAAAAGAGGTCATTGTTCCCCTCTACTCATCACTCATTAGACCCATTATAGAGTATAACGCCCCTTTTAGTATGTACCTCACAAGACATCTACAACAACTGGAAAGGCCGCAGAGATACCTCACAAAGAGGATTACTGGCCTCAAACAGATGCCCTATGCAGACCGTCTCAAAAAACTCCAACTTTACTCCATCGCATATCGCCTACTCAGAGGTGATCTCTGCCTAACATGCAAAGCTATGTCAAACCCAGGGCTGTTGGACATGCTCCACTTAAAGAAATCCCAATCCCTCCGAGCTACACGATCTAGGGACCTAAACTTTGTCACCACAATAAACAGAACATGCTGGAGGGATAGATTTCTGTCCCAGAGACTTCCCATACTCTGGAATAAACAACCTATCTATATCAAACAAAGCTCCTCATTAGCACTCCAAGAAAAATCTTGATGATTGGATGGGAAATAGGAAATTCACCCTGGGGATCACTTCTGTGGCTCTGCTCGACAGTGGCACAGGAAAATAATTTTCTTGGGTGGCAAAAGCCAGGGTACCTTTTTGGCTGGGCTTGTATAGGCCCCAGGGCCGATAGCCTAGTACCTACCTATGAACCTATGATACTGCTGACGTAAGGATTTCTGTGCACCAAGATTAACATCCTGCGATAATTGCCAGGCTGAGGTAAGAAAATCACCTTTTCTACAACACCCCATGTATTCAGATGAACAATGCATAATATTTTTTTTTTTTTTTTTGCAGGTAACCCTTTAGCCAAGGACAGACTCTGAGATGGCACTTGTGGCCTGTCGAGAGGTCTCTCTCCCTGGTAACTCTTAGCAGCATCTCCCAATGTTTACCTGACTCAAAAAAGGTGGCTCTCCCATGCCCAGACTGGATACTGAAACAGCCAAAGAAGATGTGGATGACCCATGGTCCATGGGGGCTGAAAGGACTATACCAGTAGAAACCGAAGACGCAAGTGTGTGGCTTGAGAAACAACTAATGGCCACTTAAGTTTCACCCACCTTTGGCTTAGGCGTTGACTGAACCTGATGTGTTGACAAAGTCTCTATATTATGTTGTGTTTTTATTTGTATGTACAACTGGAGAAAGACCAGAATAAGTATCCATGCTGTAGCCAAGGAAGGGGTCCTAATGCTGGTAAGTGTTACTGGAATGGGTTGATCAGAATGTAAATTGTCAGAAAAGTGTTCACAAGCAGCACACACACACACTTATACTTCTCTGCATCCCCTTTCATAGTAAATGCATAAATAGCATATCAAAATTGTCAGAAACACTTCTGAATAAAAAATTAGTGACAGAAAAAAAATGACAATTAGGTAGTCACGAAATATAAACAAACACTAAAACATATACTAATCTTCTCCGCCCATTAAAAACATTTGCCGACCCTAAGCTTTCACAAAAAAAAAAAAAAAATCAATGTTTACACAAGCAGTACATATTTTTTTTTCAAAAAAATTATCCCCAACAGGAACGATTAGCTAATAAATAGCAGTGCCTGTCAGGAAACTTCCAATATTTAACAAAATATCAGGTTTCTTAAAGAGGAAATACTACTTTAAGCCAAAAATTAAGTAATAGGATAGTTTTCTTAAAAGACAATGATTTTTGCGTGGACACATTTCCTGCTGGGAACTTACCAGCCAGAAGTGAAGCTTGAAGCCAATTGCTGCTCCAGTGAAGTCTCAGAGCTGCTTCTTCGCCATATGGCAAGAAAGCACTGAAGATTTGTTAACTAACTTCTGATTTCCCTCCACTGGGCTGTTCAATCGGAAACGACAATGAAGATGTGGGAAACAGCCAGACCTTTGTGAAGCTGGCCAGTTGATGCATCCTGGGTAGGACACAAACTACATAGCCTAAAGGCTACTGCAGCAGTGAGAGAGATGAACATATACAATTGCTTATTAAAACAGTAAACAAGCTATAGTATACATACCGAATATTATGACAGCAATAAATGAAATGGAGATGAGATATTTGAGAAAGGCCATAGTAAACTGCATTTGAATGAACTGCATTAATAAGATCATTGCACAGAAGCTAATGTTTAAGAGGATTAATTGTGCAAATTGGCTGGTAGAAATTACATAAATGTGTGTGACAAAGTGATGATAAAAATGTGAAAAATCAGTGTTGGAAAGCATTTGTATGGCTGAATATGTGCAAATTCATAATACGAGATGAAGTATGAAATTTAATTACAATTGTGCTTAAAAAACTGACAATCTAATACAACTAGGCCCTTTTACATCAATGAAAGATACGATTCTCTCCACATGTGAAGATAAGACTTAGTAATTCTTCTAGTTTGCAAACATTTAACACCTGGTTGGAAATGCTCTCTCTTTAGAATTAAAAGTCTGTCCTCCAAGTTGAGAGGGTTAGTGTTTTGAGATTTGGATGCAGTGTTTTGCTCTGTTGCTTAGTCAGTGATGACCTCTGTGGAGGCAAGGGAAAGAGGTTCATGACAAGTACAAAAAAAAAAAAATAGTCATGAAGAGTTCCCTGTTTCAACAGTACAAGAATTTCATTCTTACCATGTCACTGAATATGACTTTACGTATATCATGTAGACTCTTACAAATGGGCTGCAACGTGGTTGGCTTTCTGTTGGAATTTTGAGATAAAACTATAGAATTCATTTAATATCTACAGTTACAGCAGCAGTACTCTCTATATTCAAAGGTAGACAACATAAAAACTACAGGTCATTATACTGTAAATGTCACATTACACAATACAAAAATCCTTTTTGTATGTAAATTTTTTCTTTCTTAAACTATTTCTTCACTTTAAACAAAAGTGAATAACTTTAAAAGAAAATAATATTACAGATACTGTCTTTCTCTTTCGGCTCTTCCTGGTTAGGGGTCGCCACAGTGGATCACTGGTCCATTATTGATTGGCAAAGGAGTTTTTATGGTGTCGAGCCCAACCTTCAAAGAAGGCACACACTCATGCACCTACCTGCATGTCTTCAAAGCTCACTGGACCACAGGGAGGACATGCAGACTCCACAAAGAAGGCGTACCAACCGAGAATCAAATCGAAGAATCTCTTGCTGTGAGGCGACAACTCTAACTACTGCACCACTGCAGCTGAAGTGTGTCAATTATTCAGCATGCAAATCTCTTGTTGGTAAGCAAAAAAGGCACATTTTTCATACTTTTAAACAAGCTAATGTGAACAGATAAAAAAATAATAGCAGGGTACTGAAAGTATAAGTTATTCATCATTTAACTGTCCGTTAATGTGTGCTACTTTTCTATGTAGCCCTGTGGTGCAGAGAGAGACACAATTCTGATTGCACTTCACATAAGCTTGTACCTACTCAGCACAGATCCTCGTGGTGGCCAGCAGAGTAATCCAAGCTTCAGAGAGCTAAAAAAGCGACTTTACCTGATTTAAGTATATTTTTGTGGCTTTCCACTTCTATTTATCTAGCAACTGTATTTTGCCTGCTTGCTGATACATTGTTATTGTTTTTCTGCATTTATTCTGTCTTTGCACTTGATTTCTCAGTTTGTTACTTTTAAAATCTGTAATTGTTGCAAATTGTTTGTGTAGGCTGTGATAGCCGATTTATAGCATTTATAAGTGTTTACTGTATCTGTTTCTGCTTGTTTTCTGAAAAAAAAAAAAAAAAAAAAATCTCTTGTTTTCCCACCTTACTGAGCTAGATTAGTCCAGTTTCAGAGCTTGCTGATCCCAGGACTTTGTTTGCAGTTCCTGTTACTGATTCTTTGCCTAATTTGGAAGAGAGGAAGTTCCCTTGCTTACCAGTGGGAGTGGGAAGCATTGAGCTGCCTGTTGGTCCAGTTTTGTGAGGTTTCAGCCAGTAACTTGTAGTCTATTGGTCGTTTTGGGCCAGTTCCTAGCTTCTTTCAGCCCCCTGATATAAAACACGCTAAACGTGCATTTTTTAGCTTGTACCTACTCAGCACAGATCCTCGTGGTGGCCAGCAGAGTAATCCAAGCTTCAGAGAGCTAAAAAGGTGACTTTACCTGATTTAGGTATATTTTTTGTGGCTTTCCACTTCTATTTATCTAGCAACTGTATTTCGCCTGCTTGCTGATACATTGTTATTGTTTTTCTGCATTTATTCTGTTTTTGCACTTGATTTCTCAGTTTGTTACTTTTAAAATCTGTAATTGTTGCAAATTGTTTGTGTAGGCTGTGATAGCCGATTTATAGCATTTATAAGTGTTTACTGTATCTGTTTCTGCTTGTTTTCTGAAAAAAAAAAAAAAAAAAATCTCTTGTTTTCCCGCCTTACTGAGCTAGATTAGTCCAGTTTCAGAGCTTGCTGATCCCAGGACTTTGTTTGCAGTTCCTGTTACTGATTCTTTGCCTAATTTGGAAGAGAGGAAGTTCCCTTGCTTACCAGTGGGAGTGGGAAGCATTGAGCTGCCTGTTGGTCCAGTTTTGTGAGGTTTCAGCCAGTAACTTGTAGTCTATTGGTCGTTTTGGGCCAGTTCCTAGCTTCTTTCAGCCCCCTGATATAAAACACGCTAAACCTGCATTTTTTAGCTTGTACCTACTCAGCACAGATCCTCGTGGTGGCCAGCAGAGTAATCCAAGCTTCAGAGAGCTAAAAAAGCGACTTTACCTGATTTAAGTATATTTTTTGTGGCTTTCCACTTCTATTTATCTAGCAACTGTATTTTGCCTGCTTGCTGATACATTGTTATTGTTTTTCTGCATTTATTCTGTTTTTGCACTTGATTTCTCAGTTTGTTACTTTTAAAATCTGTAATTGTTGCAAATTGTTTGTGTAGGCTGTGATAGCCGATTTATAGCATTTATAAGTGTTTACTGTATCTGTTTCTGCTTGTTTTCTGAAAAAAAAAAAAAAATATCTCTTGTTTTCCCGCCTTACTGAGCTAGATTAGTCCAGTTTCAGAGCTTGCTGATCCCAGGACTTTGTTTGCAGTTCCTGTTACTGATTCTTTGCCTAATTTGGAAGAGAGGAAGTTCCCTTGCTTACCAGTGGGAGTGGGAAGCATTGAGCTGCCTGTTGGTCCAGTTTTGTGAGGTTTCAGCCAGTAACTTGTAGTCTATTGGTCGTTTTGGGCCAGTTCTTAGCTTCTTTCAGCCCCCTGATATAAAACACGCTAAACGTGCGTTTTTTAGCTTGTACCTACTCAGCACAGATCCTCGTGGTGGCCAGCAGAGTAATCCAAGCTTCAGAGAGCTAAAAAAGCGACTTTACCTGATTTAAGTATATTTTTGTGGCTTTCCACTTCTATTTATCTAGCAACTGTATTTTGCCTGCTTGCTGATACATTGTTATTGTTTTTCTGCATTTATTCTGTTTTTGCACTTGATTTCTCAGTTTGTTACTTTTAAAATCTGTAATTGTTGCAAATTGTTTGTGTAGGCTGTGATAGCCGATTTATAGCATTTATAAGTGTTTACTGTATCTGTTTCTGCTTGTTTTCTGAAAAAAAAAAATATATCTCTTGTTTTCCCGCCTTACTGAGCTAGATTAGTCCAGTTTCAGAGCTTGCTGATCCCTGGACTTTGTTTGCAGTTCCTGTTACTGATTCTTTGCCTAATTTGGAAGAGAGGAAGTTCCCTTGCTTACCAGTGGGAGTGGGAAGCATTGAGCTGCCTGTTGGTCCAGTTTTGTGAGGTTTCAGCCAGTAACTTGTAGTCTATTGGTCGTTTTGGGCCAGTTCCTAGCTTCTTTCAGCCCCCTGATATAAAACACGCTAAACGTGCGTTTTTTAGCTTGTACCTACTCAGCACAGATCCTCGTGGTGGCCAGCAGAGTAATCCAAGCTTCAGAGAGCTAAAAAAGCGACTTTACCTGATTTAAGTATATTTTTTGTGGCTTTCCACTTCTATTTATCTAGCAACTGTATTTCGCCTGCTTGCTGATACATTGTTATTGTTTTTCTGCATTTATTCTGTTTTTGCACTTGATTTCTCAGTTTGTTACTTTTAAAATCTGTAATTGTTGCAAATTGTTTGTGTAGGCTGTGATAGCCGATTTATAGCATTTATAAGTGTTTACTGTATCTGTTTCTGCTTGTTTTCTGAAAAAAAAATAAATAAAAATATCTCTTGTTTTCCCGCCTTACTGAGCTAGATTAGTCCAGTTTCAGAGCTTGCTGATCCCAGGACTTTGTTTGCAGTTCCTGTTACTGATTCTTTGCCTAATTTGGAAGAGAGGAAGTTCCCTTGCTTACCAGTGGGAGTGGGAAGCATTGAGCTGCCTGTTGGTCCAGTTTTGTGAGGTTTCAGCCAGTAACTTGTAGTCTATTGGTCGTTTTGGGCCAGTTCCTAGCTTCTTTCAGCCCCCTGATATAAAACACGCTAAACGCGCGTTTGCGGTTTAGCGATTTAGCTGAGCTGCTACCGTTGCACACTAGGGCAGCGCCGGTTAAGCAGATTTAAACTATTAGGGCTACCTAAAGTCCACTCTTCAAATTTTCCCTTAAAACTACCTTCCTCGAACTGTACTACTGTTCTAATCTGCATACCCTATAACTATAAAGATCATCTCTACCTGACTCCGAGTAGACTATTCTTTATCTGTTAAACCTAGCACTTGCTCCTATAGTACTTATCACCTTGATACAGCACTCTTGTTATAGATAGTACCCCAAAAAGGTGAACCCCATTTCTCGGACACCCACATCCCCCGGAATCGCTTTTAAAGTTTTTGTCTATTCCTTCTAGCATGTCGAGGGATCAGTTGCTAGTGTCCTCTCCTGCTCAGCTGGTGAACCTGGGAATATTGAGGCAATGTTACAATTGCCTCATGTACACTGAACAACCCTCTCCTCCTCCCACAAAACACAAATACATGCGAGAGATGCAACTATACGGCCAAACTGGAGGCTGAGCTCTCTCAACATAGGACTGGCAAGACCAGTCAGGAGGAGAAGGTTACCACACACACTATAGACCCAGTCTCACATAGTACCATCACAACCTCAAATCATACACAAACACACAAAGACATACTCGGAGGCTCTGAGCAAAAATCTACCAAAACAGCAGAGGCCACCAAAGCAGACACCCAAACAACTACCACCTCAGAACACAACACCTGCAACACATAGACCTCACAGTCAGAGTGTCAAACAGTCACAGCCCTTAAGGCCAAACACAATGCCAGACACACTAGTCATTGGTGACTCCATAGTCAGACACACTGACGTCCCGCTCACCAGACTGAGTAAGGAGAGGGTCACAGTAAGCTGCCTGTCGGGCTAGAATCCGCCACATAACGCAAGCACTCAGGTCTCTCAACAGCAGGTACAAATACGACTCAGTCATTGTCCACGCTGGTGTAAACGACCTGAGACGTACCTCCTTGGACTACATGAAAAGAGACATTGAGGAGCTCTCTGATTATGTAGCCCAGGCAGGTATGACCCTGACCTTGAGCAGTATCCTACCTTCACCAAGAATGATGCCACAATACAGAGATAAGATGATCAGCTTTAACAATTGGCTTAAACTCTGGTGTCATTCAAAGGGGATCCAATGTCTGTTTGCCTGGGATGACATGCTGGACAAGCCACGCTGCTTCGCAAGGGACGGCTTGCACCTGTCACCCCTGGGATTCCGGATATTGGCAAAGGCTCTTGCCACCCCCATAGTGCCTTTTTTAGGCAAGGCTCAAATTCTAAACCTACCACCCGAGAACACAAAAATGGAAAAAAGCTAAGGGTAATGCTGCTCAATGCCAGAAGCCTCAATCTCAAAATGCACGCACTCGAGGCCCTTCTCAGTATGGAGAACATCGATGTCTGTGCTGTGACAGAAACCTGGTTCAAGGCTCCTGAGAGCACCCCAGCACTATCAGGTTTTACCTCATACCATGCGTTCCGGCCCCAAAATCCGGACAATACCAAGAAAGGAGGGGGGGTATCCATATTCATCAAGGACACGCACACCTCAAGATTGGTGGCAATGCACGATGCATCGGAGACCATCCAGGTGCAATTAACCATAGGCAAGACTGCTCTGCAAATTGTAGCATGTTACAGGCCACCCTCACAAACTCAGGAACATCACATGGCTTTCCTGAAAACACTGGAGGGGATAAAAGTATCTCCAAACACCATCATACTAGGTGACTTCAATTACCCTAACATAGACTGGGAACACTACTCAAGCCCAAATACCCTAGCCCAAAAGTTCCTGGAATTCATAAACTCAAACGCCATGGAACAACTGGTCACCATCCCCACAAGAGGAGAAAACATACTTGATCTCATCATCACGAACATGGGAGCACAATGTTCAACACCGGAAGTATACCCCTCACTGGTGAGATCAGATCACAAACTAATCTCGCTGGAGGTCCTCATCCCACCCCCACCTGAAATAAAAAAGACCACAGTAAAGAACTTCTCGAAAGCCGACTTCACACTTCTAAAGACTAGTGTGGTCTCCTTTAAGGCCCCCGAGCTGGCGGAAAACAGTACCCAAGCCACTGAATCACTTACAAATGCCTTCTACCAGCACCTACAGGACTGCATGGATAAGGCAATCCCAAGCAAAACAAAGACTCTTTGTACCAAAGGTAAGCGTCCAGTCTGGTGGACCCCAGCCATAAACAAACTCTACAACAAAAGGAGGAAGCTACTACAAGATAGAGCAAAATCCTTAAAAGGTAGGACACCTTTGATCACTACAAGTAAAAACTAAGAGCTCTCATAAAATCATCCAAAGCAAACTTTGAGAGAAAAATAGCTAAAGACTCAAAAGACAATCATAAGGCCTTCTTCAGCTACGTTAGAAACCTGGGAGGAAACTCCCAGATATGCTCAGAACTAGTTCAAAATGATGTGAAGATTACTGATCCTACAGACATTGCCAACATACTGGCTGACAGGTTCAGTGCAAACTTCTCCCCAAAAGGTGAGATATCTATACCAAATGATTGTAGCCCCCCAAACATCTCTAACGCCCAAGTGAGAACTGCTCTCTCCAAAGCAAAAAACACAGCATCCATGGGACCTGATGGTGTCCCCGGCTGTGTGCTCCACGAACTCAACGAGGAATTAAACCCACAGCTAGGACAGCTGTTTAATCACAGTCTCACCTCTGGATACGTACCCAGGGAGTGGCGCACTGCAACAGTGGTCCCACTTCATAAAGGCGGTGCCTCCACCGACCCAGGAAATTACCGGCCCATTAGCTTGACAAGCCTTATCTGCAAAGCCATGGAGAGGATCATAATGGATCTCATAAACAAAGACATAGGGAATTTGCAGACTTTGGATCCAACCCAGTTTGGCTTTGTCAAAGGCAGATCATGCCTTTTAAACTTGGTTGACTTTTTCGAAACAGTCACCAAAGCCATTGATGAGGCAAAAGCAGTCCATACAGCATACTTCGATCTGGCGAAAGCTTTCGATACAATACCCCACTCGGGTATCATTGAAAAACTCATCAGCTTAAATGTTAACCCATACATCACAAGATGGGTTGCAAACTGGCTGAGCGACAGAACCCACAGGGTCAGAGTTGCTGGCGCCAAGTCAGACTCTAAGCCTGTCACAAGTGGTGTCCCACAGGGCTCAGTCCTGGGCCCACTCTTGTTTGGCATCTACTTCTCCAAAGTACAAGCAAACACAGGAGGGTTATGGCTGACAAAGTTTGCAGATGACTGCAAACTGGGCGCCGTAGTCGAAAACACATCTGACACAGATATCCTTCAGAAAGGTCTCACAGAAACGGATAACTGGTGCCAGAGCCATGGCCTAAAGTTAAATGCCAAAAAATGCATAGTCATACCCTTCAGGAAAAACAAGGTTACCCCTAGCTACCACATAGGTGGAAATCCACTGAGCACAGAAGAAGTTATTAGGGACCTGGGGACCCAGGTTGACAGTAGCCTGTCATTCGACACCCATGTAGCTAAAGTAGTTAGGAAGACCTTCTACATTGCCCACCTTATCATGAAGGGATTCACATCTAGATCAAGGGAGGTCATAGTTTCCCTGTACTCATCACTCATCAGACCAATGATTGAGTACAATGCCCCATTCGGAATGTATCTGACCAGACACTTGCAGCAGCTGGAGAGGCCACAAAAGTTCCTCACCAAAAGGATAAAGGGTCTCAAAAATCTGTCCTATGCTGCCCGACTGAAAGAACTTCAGCTCTATTCAGTCGCACCGCTTGCTCAGAGGTGACCTGTGCCTGACATACAAGGCCATGTCAAACCCAGATTTGATGAATATGCTTCACCTCAATAAATCTAGATCCATCAGAGCCACAAGGGCGGAGACTTAAACCTCGACACGGCTATTAATAGGACGTGCTGGAGGGATAGATTCATCACCCAAAGACTCCCTATGCTGTGGAACAAAATCCCGGTATATGTGAGGCAGAGCACCTCGCTGGCCTTGTTCAAGAGAAATCTTGACCAATGGATGGGAGATCGCAGATATACCCCAGGGATTACCTCAGTGTCACTGCTCGACAGAGGCACAGCAAAATAATGGGTATAGTTCCCCATACTAAAGGGGTGGCGTAAGCCACAAAACTATGGGCTAGGCTTGTAAATGCCCTCGGGCAGATAGCCTAGTATAAACCTATGAACCTATGAACATGATCACTGTTTGACCAGTGGCAAGGATGCTGGAGAGACTGGGTGGGGGAGGGTGGGATGAGTAACCACTAACAGCCTGCCCATCCTACTGAGAGGGAGACAGCTTGGCTTGCTATACCTGCCACATCTACAATAATGCAGCTGTATTGCCTCAGCATGAAGAGTCTAGTGTAGCAAGTGGTGTTCTGCTTGATGGGGTGGTTGTGCATGCCCTGAAGCATGCATGCATTTCCTAAGGCAACCACAGCAATGTTCATGAGGATGTCATGGGGTGGGAATACAAGAGCCCACAGGATATGCAAACTGGCCATCTTCACAGCACCAAACTCTTGCATCCACTGAAGAATGAATGGAACACAGGGCTCTTGCCCTGATGGAATAACGAATGTTAAGTCCTGACGGAAGAAGACTGGAAAAAAAAAAGAAAGCAAGAGCTATTTTTTATACATAAGCCCACAAACATGAAAAAATTCCCATATTTTGCACTTGCTGCATCTCTAGCTAGATGTTCGAGTTCTTATAAAAAATAAATCCCACCCCATCAAAATGGAAACAAGTTAGGAAAAAACAAAACTGTAAAACAGAATATGTGAGTAATCTGGTGCTAGACAAGTATAATATTTTATACTCTAGGGCTAAGAAATGTGTTTTGAGACTCCTACTTTGCCACATACGACAAGTTATCTTCCCTAGCCATAAAATTACAAAATATTAAACAGATCTAACACAAGACCACCACATCATCTATATTTATCCCAACAGAACAAAAATAGAAGGGTGCAATACAAAAACATATACCAAAGGTAAATACAATATTTTATCTCCATGTTTTTTGCATCATCAAAACATTTTTCCCCATTCTGGAATACATTTAAACATCTGCAGTTAGAACAGGTGTAGTCAATACTTTCTATTTACTGTGAGTACTCAGTGCAGACAAAAAAAAATGAAAAAAAGATGAATCGAGTGTTAAACACACTGCAAAAATCTTACAAAAGACTGTTTATTAAAAAAAGATGTTCTTTACACACAGGTAGTTTGACAAAGAAAACCAGAAATTTTATTTCATGTTCAGCAAATAAATAGCTTTAAAACAAAACAAGATAATGGGAAGGAAACAGTTTAGACGTTGCTCAGCATTGTAAATGCATATTAAATGAGTAGTGCTTTTTGTATATAAAAACTTTTGTGATGAAGGAAAAAAGGATATAAAAATAATTCTCCCATCATACTTAATAAAATTATTGTGAAAAAAACTGAAAACATTCGTCAATATTCAACTGTCTACAAAAATATAAAATGAGTGTAATTTTAAACCTGTACCCTTGCATTTCCCTGAAAATGCGGCAAAATATAAAATACAAAAAAAATCATACTCTATACCTGCACTTCTTCCAAATAATAAATTATCTCTTACAAAATTAATGCAAAAAATAACATATAAAAACTAATTCCTACAGCAATACGAAAGCAAGCTGAACATGAATATAAATATGTGCATGGCAGGGGTACGAGTTTGAAATGGACTAACTGAAATTCACCTTCTGAATCCATCATAAGAGCTCTTTTCTTACACATGTTAGCAGAGGGACAGGTCACTCCAGGCAGTGGACATGGAGGTATCATCTGTTCTGTAGGTACCACTGCCATTTTCCCATGAGAAGCTTTACCAAGATGTGCTAATGGGATCATCAGGACTGAGGATGCCATGTAACCTAGAGTCTTGAGATATTCCTTGGCCATGATGTGACTATGTTGTTCTACAGAGCTGAAAATGAGGAAGGAATCCAATTTTGACTGGTGGTATCCAAAAGGACCTCAGATGAAATGGATCTGGTGGGATGGAGTCAAATTTGGTCAGATTCAGAAACCGCCCCAGAGTCTGGAAGCAAGCCAAGGTGAAATGTAGGACAGCCTACACCTCCTTTAGGGTGGGGGCCTGAAAAATGCAATTGTCTAGGTCAGAGTAGACATGAATGCTGTTGCTCGACCTGCAGGATGGAATTAGTAGAGACAGGCACTTTACTGTCATCACCGCTGCACAACACAAACCAAAGGGAAAGGAGGTAAACTGTAATGTCCAATACCTAGTTTGACTCTCATGTACTGCCTGCATGACCTGGCTATGTGGAGGCACGCACATTTGAGATCCAGGGTTAACTTTAAAGGTCTAGTGAAGGAAAGAAAGGAAGTAGGGCTGAAAGTTAGCATTTTGGACTCCAGCACTCTCAGAAATTTAATTGGTCTTAACATTTATATGACTGGCATCAACAAGCTATATTTTCTTAGGACTAAAAGTAGGCTTGAGTAGAACCTTCCACCTGGTCTGGTTTTCTCTCTATATGGTCTCTTGATAAAGACACTCTTCTAACACTAGGCCAATAAGATGCTTTTGATCTCAGGTGCTAAAAGAATACCCGAGAAGCTTGGTTGTCTTATGAACTAAAGTCTGTACACCCGTCTCAGGATTCTTAGGGCTCAGACATCTTGTGTGATTTTTCCCTCCATTCTTTCATGAACAGACCCAGATGAGCCCCCCCCCCAATTTTTGGGGAAGGGTGGGAAATTTAACAGTGTATGGGCAGGAAGGTTTGGACTGGGGTGGGATGTGACAAGTACTGGAATGAAACAATTCTGTGAACTATCAGCTACTCCCTTGAAGTATCTTGACCACAAGGGTCCCGAGGTTTCCCTTTTTAGTCAGTCTAGCATTTTCTGCTGGACTGGCCTTTACTGAGGAAATGGCCAACTTTAGTGTAGTAATATCCACTGTATGTGTGGGCGGGGGGGGGGGCAGTTGTTTCATTAACTGCATAGTCTTTCCTTCTTTTCCTCCAATTCTTTAGTCATCTGCTCAGCCTGAGGTCCACAGAGCAGATCCTTATCTAAAGGGGAATTAAGAATGAGCCTTTGCATGTTCTGGTAGAGGCTGTATCTCAGTTAAGCTCATCACCAAATAAACCAGTTAACACTTTCCTTCCACTTCCCCCTCCTAAATGTTCTTCCACACATTAATGGCATGAAGTAGGGAATATGCTTTAGAGTCCCCTACAAGTTTAACATAGGTTCATAGGTAGGTACTGGGCTATCTGCCCGAAGGCATATATTAGCCCAGCCACATTGTGCTGTATTCAAAATCATAAAGTCCAATATTTCCAAGGTTTTCTTGTTCTGTGTTTCACAATTACAATTAATGCTTTGTAATCCCACATTTATTTGTCAATTTCTGAGATGCTAGTTTTATTCTTGTTGATCTCCATCTCCCAAATTCAGTCTCTGTTTCATTTCCAATGTACCCCACTTCTTCTAGTCCCCTCCTGTGCTTTTTTTTCTATCTCTCAAGCATTTTCCATTGAAACATTGGAAAAGTTTTCACTGGCACAGCCTCTCTGTGATCTTTATTACCAGTAAAACAAAAAGCAGAATCTCCTCCGGTTTCATAACCAACTTCTTGTTGGAAATTTTTTTATTTTCTCCTAAGTATGCTCTGCATCAAAAATGATTCTGTATAGCTGGGTATAGCGTCTTGCATCTCAACATTTCCTGATTAGTGTAATAAATTTACTCCTCTTCTACCTGGCGTACAGTAAGTAATCACTTTCCACAAACACACTACTCTCTCCCACTTTTAGTACTGTGTTATTCTGTCACAGATTTGTCAGAATCAACCTCTTCTGCCGGTAGGATTGCTTCTTTACTATTAAAGGTCTAAGTTTGCTTCCTCATGGCCAGGTTGGAGCATACATACAGTCTGCCCTTTCAATTAACAACTCTTGCTGTGGAACACCAGTTCAGCTGCTTATTTGTGCTTTCATAAAATTAATACAGTCTGCTCTTTCCATGCTTCTCTGGTACAGCAGAAAATCTCAGGTTTTCCACACATGCTCTGCCCTCTCTATTATTTTCTGAAACATCTCTTGTTCAGCAGTCTTGTATTCAGCCATCCTTTTCTTCATTTCGATCTCTGATTTTTTGCATTTTTATCACTTTATCTGAATATTTTTTTTAAAGCTTCGTCCATTTTTTCAACCTTTTGTTATTTGAGTTGACATACCCCTTCAGCGTTTCACTTATTTTAATCATCTCTGAGTACAGCTGACTTATTTTTTCCCCTAGATTACTGGAAGTCATGTCTTGCAACAAAGCTGGAGCTTGCACTGCTTTTTGCTGAACAGCTGCATAATTCTTCCCAGTGAGTCTTTTTCCTCACCTTCTGTGACCGATTTTATTTCAGGTTCTCTGAATTTTTTTTTGCTAGCATCTAGGCAATGCACATACTAGCCAGTTATTGAAATGCACCCAAAAATACGAGTTTATTGGCTCACTCTTGTGACTTTCTGTTTTCACACTGAGAGAGCTGAAATTAAGCTGTTACTCACTGTGCAGCCATGTTGGGAATCAGTTGGAGATCTCTTTGGTCAAATCTCTCTGAAAGCATGTAACGCGTACCAAATAATTCAGTGACCTCACTAAGAAAGTAGATGAGGCGTAGACTCACTTCCCAAATCTGTCCAATGCAGAACACTCCTTGTTCCACGGATGGACAAGTTCCTTCTTGGTGGCTGCCACCACTACCATGGAATCCATGACTGGGCCTTTGCTCCAATGGGCATGGTCTTTGGGAAGGAACTTAAACTTGTCTAGTTTCTTGGGGACAGGTTCAGCTGTGTCCAGCTCCTTCCAAGCCCATGTAGAGATGAGATCAATCATCTCATCTGCAGGCAGAACTACCCAAGATGCAGATGAGCCAAAACCAAAAGCCTAACTAATGACGGCCTCTTCTGGAGGAAGCAGCTGGAAAGTCCATCACTCTCTCTGTTTAAGCAGTTCAAGGATTTCTCTGAATGAAATGTAGTTAAGGGGGACTGGGAACATTCTCCTTCATTAAAGTCAGTAGGAGTGGTGACAGATTCTTGAGGGGAATCTAGGTACCTCCTGCTGCATGTATGCTTCTTGTGCACCTGCTCAGTGGGATACTCTGGGACAACTAAGAAGCTGAGGTGGTCTCCTCCACAGAAACCAGTGTAAGACTTTTGTTAACTGGCTGTCATGATGGAACAAGAAAAGTAGAGTCCATGGGAGATCCTTTGGAGGAGGGGGACAGATCTGAACTCAAGAAGACATTCTTCTCTGTGAATGAAAGCCCTGAATGCTGAGCTCAATACGGGTCTGGGGAGACAAGCCCTAGAAGCTGAAACCACTGAAGGAAGCTCAACCTGAGGTTCCATATGGCTAGGGTCCCAAAGCAGATGTCGGAGTGGAGCTATCTAATGCCAAAGGCCTAAGAGGGAGGAATGGCTATAAAGACCTTCCTTCCTTCCAAACCTACCACGCCGGGAGTTGATGGTGACTATTCAGTTCCCAGATTCAGCCAATGCCAACAAGTTTGAGAACTGATCAGCATGGAGGAACTAAGCCTAGGCTCTGATGCAAACTTGACCTGGGTGAAGTTGGGTCCAAGGGCCCTGATTCAAAAGGCAAGATCAGAGAAGGAGAAGTTATTAAGTGTGTGGAAGAAGCTGTTCCCTTGGCCAAGGCAGAGGCCAGAGCTGGAAGGACCCCTAACTGGATCAGTGGTGCAAAGGAATCTCATCATCATCTTGTCCATGTCTGCTTCGATTATGCTCCTGTAAGACCTGGATGACTGAAAGGATGAAGCAGCAGAAGGAAGTCTAGAATTGTGGTACCATTTTCTTTAAGGTAGGGGTACAAAGCATAGGAGAAACAGGCGCTGGTTAGAAACTCAGAGGAGTGCTGGATCTGATGAGTATCAGATCTGAGAGCAGTGTTGGCTCCAAGGGAGTTGATCATTTTGAAGTTGGATCTCAGGAAGATGAATGGTCTAAAGGCCTCTTCATTGAGAGTTTAGATTTCTCTCTCTCTTTCTTGTTTTCTTTCTCCCTGGCTTTCTCCATAGGCTTTTCAGCTGATTTTTTAAAAGGAAACAGAAGGAGCACTCTCTCCTGCATGGACTGGGAGAGACCCTTTCAATATCTTAGTTTTTGTTTTTACAACAATGGCCCACTGTCCAAATGCTTCAGATATGAAGCAAGAGGTGTCCAAATGTCAGAGTTTGGTAACGTGTAGGCACAAGCCACAAAGATTTTAAAACAAGACCGTTTGCCCACCACCCTGCAAAAATGGAAGGAGAAATTCAACACCCAAGGCAAAGAGCAAAAAAAAAAGGACTTTGGGGAGGAGCAGATAAAATAACCTCTCCTATAACAAAGTTTTTTAAATATATATATATATATATATATATATATATATATATATATATACACAAAAACATCAATCTGTATATATATATATATATATATATATATATATATATATATATATATATATATATATAAAATAGGACCGGGTCTTATATTCTTTCTCCCGGCGAAATGCGCATTAGGGCTTACTACCAGGGGATGCCTTATTTATCTGCACTGTACAACAATCTACCATTATTCAGTTATTCATGTACAAAAACTGACATTAATTAATGAACACAAATCGACATTTCTTCATGTACAAAAATCGACATTTATTCATGTACACAAATTGACATTTATTTTGTACTTTTCTGTTACTGGAGAACAGTTCTAATAATGGGTTGACAGTTGTGTGTGAATTCTACATAAACAGTGTAACAAACATTTCAAGTCCAGAATATCTGCACCTTGGCTTTCACAGTTATTCAAATACAGTCATGTCATCTTCTTCTGGGACATTGTCATAAGTGTCCAACCCCCGAATTTTGGCCTGAATTTCTTGCAACTCCATTTCCTGTAGCACCATTGGCCCCAGTCTGTCATGCCTAGCAATTGAGCTCTCCTTAACTCATTACATCTGAGTGACACCTCCAGGTGCATCTGCAGTTACCCCCTACTGCTCCTCTAGGCGTCAAATATTACTTGTTCATACTTGCATTAATAATTCCAAAACCATGCTTCATACAAGGTATCAGAATATTTAATCTTGAAGCATACATGATGGCAAACACAATTGTATTGATATTTGACCTCTGTCAATAAGTATTTATTAGAATTGTAAGGTGATAACTTCATTTTTAAAGGCAAAGGCCACACCCACTAGGGGTTAAAGGTACACACTCAAAAGAGTTGTACTGGAGGGAATGAGCACTGCTTGTCCAAGTAGTCTGCTCTTAGTGCACTGGCAACATAGCTGTCAGTGATTTTATCCCATGAATTTTTCACCCAAGTCACGACCTCTTGCAGGCTAGGCTTCACAAAGTTTCCATGCGGATTTCTCTCAATTCTACTTTCAATGTAGTCATTGTGTTCCATGCGCAAATGGTTCTTGAATGGCTTGTTTATTGCAATATCAAGAGTCTGGAGATAGGCAGTCATACCTGTGGGAATCATTACTTGATCTTTTCTCCTCCGTGCTAGGAATTTCTTTATTTCTTTAGCGAGGTGATTGCTGGCTGAATCCCAGACTAGCAGACCTCTTTTGCCACCTCTCAAAACAAGTGGCAGCATTACATCGACCTCATTTCCTTATAACTGCTTGTGTGCACCAGGCTTTTTCTATTTCAAGAATGTAAATGCCTGAAACACGTTCAGTCTCATCTTTCTTGCCCTTACTAATGAATAGAGGTGGGGTTTTCTTTCCATCTAGGCGAATTGCCAAAATACAGGTAACACGTGCACTCTCGTAACCAGTGGAGGGAATGTAGATTGACAAGGCACCCCTCTGATCAATTGTTGTTTGAGATCCTTGGCCCATAAACACTGCAGTTTCATCCATAGCAATCATGTTTGAGAGTTGGTATTTAGAAAAGTCAATGCCATCAACAAAGGACTTGAACACAAGTGCATGTTTAACAACTTCAGTATCTTCCTGCTTGAACAATGTTGTTGATCTTCTTACAGACAGTTCATATCACTGAAGGAAGCCATCCAGCCAATGTTGTGATGCTTTGAATTTTTCTGTGGATATTTCTAAATGTGGTGCTATTGCAAGGGCAAATGCTTGAATATCAGCCCTGCACACAACCAAAGCCTTTGCTCTCCTGTTAGCAATCCACTCTCAGATGATGTCTTCAAGCTCAGGAAATAATGATTGCCGACCTCATCCACACTTACACTTCTTAGCATTTCCCTCGTCGGCCTGTTGACTGAGGTTAACGTATGCTGCTCGCCATTTTCAGACCATTCGGAGATCTGACTTCTTCTCTTCACAGAAAGCAGTCAGGTTCTTTCCACGGGAGTCCTCCACAATTCCTTTCTTGTACTCGACGGAATACCTCTTTCTTTTTGCACTCATTTTGTCTGGGGGGGGGGGGGTTAATTGAAGACTTGGGCGACCGGAGTGGCAGCACAAAAAGGCGCTTGTTATGAAGAGAAGACACTACCACAGCTGCTCATTACCATGAGCTAGCGCTTCCCGCGCGTTGTCTGTACTTTGACCGATCAAAGTACACCTGCCTGGGTTTATGGGCCAAAGATCTCAACCGTCAAGTGTGAGTGATGATTAGGTTACAGTAAAAATCGGAACTGGGGCTTACTTTTGTTGTAGGGCTTATATCATGAACACCCTGGAAAAACCATACTCTGCTTAGGTTTTATTTAGAAATAAATATGTTATATATTTTACACATGAATCCTCTTTACATGATCGAATTTTCATTTACCCGAAAATTAAAAGGATGAGATGACTTCAAAGAAAACTTACTTTCATGAATGGTCAGATCACAGGAACTTTACTCCAGGAAAGGAAACACTTGGCCACCACGGTAAACTCTGCCCTTTTCCCCACTGTAATGTGATCTCGGAGTTGGTATATTTATTTAGAGGGGTGTGGGGGGGTGAAGACTCAGATCTAAAGACCCATACAATGAGGAAAAGACAAAAGGGGTCTATGTCAAAAGTTCGAATGAACAGATAGTCAAAACCCATATGGTCAAGACCATATTATTGACAATTCAGTCCATCAAGCCATTTTGGATGATATTATGTCACAGTAGGGATCAGGAAATTTGCCCCTTTCCCCAATGTAACATGATCTCAAAGTTGGTACATATAATTAGCAGGGGTGGGGGGTGCAGGGGTTCTGTTGTATGTGAGTCAGGTGTGGTTTGGGTTTAAATTTTTTTTCAATGGACTGAACTGTCAATGATATGGCCTCAACTACATGGGTTTTGACGATCTGCCAGCTTGATCTTTTGACACAGAGAGACCCACAGAAAAGACATTGTTACACTAGCCAGTGGTCACTAACAAGCACTTATGCTCCTGTCCTACCCATAATGCACTATGGCTAACATCCCTCAGATCCTATTTATAGCTTAAGAGAGAAACTATAAAAGGATTGCTGTAACTGGAGTTGAACACAAGGGACATATGATGTCCTAAAAGTCTCATTCATCCAGAAGACATTTGTGATAAACGGGGAGGGATGGGGGGTGCATAGTTGAGGAAGAGTAAAAATGGACAACACAGATGGAACATTATGGTAAGTAAAGAACTTCTTTTTCTGATGCTGTCAATTTTCATTCATTCCTTAATGGATGGAACAGAATCCCTAGCTACCTAAATTCCTGGGTGGACTCTACCCGGTCTTCCCCTAAAGACCAGATCTAGTCTGTAATGAGTGATAAATGTATGAGGATTTGACCAAATTGCAGCTGCACATATATCATCCATGGATATTTTAGACTGGAATACAGTGGAAGTAGCCATAGATCTAATTGAATGAGCCTTTAATGGTTTTGGTACGGGGAGAGTCAATTTGCTGTAGGCAAATTATATGTAATCGATCAACCATCTGGCTACAGTTACCTTTGTAACTGATTCACCCAACATGTTATGTGCAAAGGAAACAAAAAGCAAGTCTGTCTTTCTAATTTCTTTTGTTCTGTGTAGGTAGAAATGTAATTGCCTATGAACATCCAGTGAATGCAGCATACATTCTCCTTTATTTGAAAAGTTTGGGTAAAAGACTGGCAGGTTAATAGCTTGATTAATGTAGACAACACCTTAGGTAGGAAGGAAGCATTGTATGTAAGATGACCCTATCCTTATGGAAAATCAAATGTGGGGGCTTAGAAGATAATGCTTGAAGTTCTAAAATTCTTCTAGCAGATGTAATCACAACTAAAAAGACAGTTTTCCAGATCAAAAATTTTAAATCACATTTAACTGCAGGTTCAAAGAGGTGATGTGCTAAGGCTTGCAAACCAAATTTAAATCCCATGGAGGTATATGATCTTTATAATGCTTTACACAGTTTAGAGGAAGTCAGGGAGGAATTCTGAAACCCGACATGAAAGTTAGAAGATGGCTGCGAGTTGCATTTTAATAGTCAAACTAGCACCCTCATTAAATAAACTCAACAAAAATTCAAGAGCAGAATGAATGAGGGCTGAAGTAGAGTCTATCTGATTCTGTTCTGCCCAATAAACAAATCTTTTTCATTTACTTCTGCAGAGTTTTCATGTACAGGGTTTATGGGATGATAACAATATGCAACGGACAGGCAGAGAGAGCACTGGTTGCCTGGTTATTAATGGAATTGGAGAAAACATGCAGTCAGTTTGAGATCTGAGATACCCGAGTGAACCATGCCTGTCGGGTGAGACAGAAGGTCTGGAGTTGGATCCAGAATCCAAGGTGGGTACAGAAGATGAAGCCAAAGAAAGGGGAACCAAATCTGTTGAGGCTAGTAAAGTGCGCAATGAGGATAACTTTACTCTTCAACCTGGCTGCTTTCTGAAGGAATTTTGCAATGAAAGGAGTCAGAGGATAAGCGTACAGAAGATTGGGGGAAATCATGGAGTAGAACATCCCTCGATGACTTTCCTGGTGGGGGGGAATAGGGCAAAGAAGATGTTGCACTTGTTGTTTAGGGGAGATGCAAAAAGACTACAGTAAGGCTGGCTCCACAGATGGAAAATCAGGTCTATTATTTTGTTGTCGAGAGTCCACTCATAAGATAGTAAGACGGACCTGCTCAGTTTGTCTGCAATCATGTTGGACTTCCCCGGAATATGCAATGCAAGTAGAAAGCAGAAGGAAGAAACCACCCATTGCCACACCCTCAGGCCTTCTCAACATGGGGTAAAATCTGGTTCCCCTTTGTTTGTTGAGGTACCAAATTACTGCTATGTTGTCTTTTGGATCGCAATTGTTCTGAGAGGGGAAGAGTTTTGGAATGCTTGCAATACCAAAAGCACCGCTTTCATTTCCAGAACATTGATATGCAAAGTTGGCCTCATCAGGGGACCAAGTGCCTTGGACTGTCTTCCCCAAAGAATGTCTCTCCCATCCAATCTGAGAACCTTCAGTGGTTACTATGGCCTTGGACTGAGGGAGAATGAAAGGAAGACCTTGCAACAGTTGTGACTGCATCCACCAAGAAAGATACCTTTTGCATACCTTAGTTATTCTCATCTTTGCCGACATGGGCAAAGGAAACAAATTCACTGGAACCACACTAACTAAAACAAAGTCCAAGAATCCAAAGATAAATTTCAAAATGTATTACACAACCCTAGCAGTTTCACTTAAAAAGCTTCATCAGGCAATAACAGAAACAGAACTAAATCAGTTTAAATAATCCAAGATCAAAGTCACATGATAAGATCACATGATAAAATCAGACCTGATGCTGTAACTGTTTTAACCAATGTTTTAAAGAGATAGCTTCATTTAGGCCTGGTGAAATATGTGATCTGAGCCTCAAAATCCATTTAAATTTTTCCAACTCAGTATGTTGCACTAAGTCCCCCCCATGTATAGATTCATTTAATTTTGACAAAATCAAAAACTTAAAATAGTGTGTTGAATCATGATCATGAACATGTTTACAGATTGCATTAGTACATAATTTCCTATTGATATCTTAGAGATGGCTACTTATATGATCCTCAAGTCTCCTATTAGTTTTCCCAACAGAATATGCATTGCAAGACTGACATGTGGCTAAATATACAACATTCTTTGTATCACAATTCCCAAATGTGTGTGAACAGAAAGTCACAGGATGAATGAAAGTCTTTTCAGTATTAATATTAACACAATGAGCATATTTATTACATGTAGAGGTCACTGCTTTGTTAGTCACAAATAAGAACTTATTTCTAGGCTGTTCCTTATAACATAATTGTGTTCTGAGATTATTACATCTTTTATAGCCAAAAAGTGGTCTGTCACCTATAAACTTCCTTATCTCACGGTTAGAAGGCATAACTGGGCAGTACGTACTCATAAAGTTTTTGAATGCATTAGTATTTTGGTTAAACGTGTGAAAGAGAGGTGAAGAAGAGAGTACAGGCAGGATGGAGTGGGTGGAGATGAGTGTCAGGAGTGATTTGTGACAGACGAGTACTAGTAAGAGTGAAAGGGAAGGTCTACAAGAGGGTAGTGAGACCAGCTATGTTATATGGGTTGGAAACAGTGGCAATGACAAAAAGGCAGGAGTCAGAACTGGACATGGCTGAGTTAAAAATGTTAAGATTTGCACTGAGTGTGAACAGGATTAGGAATAAGTATATTAGAGGGCCAGCCTAGGTTGGAAGGTTTGGAGACAAAGCCAGAGAGGCAAAATTACATTGGTTTGGACGTGCTGAGGAGGGATGCAGAGTATATTGGGAAAAAGATGCTAAGGATGAAGCTGCCAGGTAACAGGAAAAGAGGAAGGCCTAAGATAAGGTTTATGGATGTGGTGAGAGAGGATATGCAGGTGGTTGGTGTGATAGAGCAAGATGCAGAGGACAGGAAGAAATGGAAACAGATGATCTGCTGTGGTGACCCCTAATGGGAGTATTTTGATTAAAAGTAAGCATGCACCTTTTACAACTTTGTTTTTCGTTCATTTGTTTAATATTGCTTTCTGTAATGTAATTAGAAAAAATCAGCTTAGTATCAGGTCTGCCTTTGGATAATTACTTTTTTTGTGTTAGTGACTTAATTTATATTATAACCCCTGTGGTGAAAGTCACTGGCAGTATTCTCAATCGGACATAACATTATTCCATCATCGGTTAAGTAATCTAACAACGTGTTTCATTTGATTATGTATAACATTATTAAACATAAAAAGAGGACACATGCTTGTACGATGCACATATGTATTCCTTTTCACAGACTTTCTCAATAGAGTAGTTTGTACAGGGCTTAAACCTGTCTTAGTTAACATAATATCTAAAGTCTATAGTATTTAAAGATATTTCTTTTTTAAAACTTAAAAATTCAGTATAAGTGTTCATATTATTAAAGAACATTAAAATAGTCTAATGTGCCTGTCCAAATAAGAAATAGGTCATCTACGAATCTATGATAAAAACTAATGCCTTTAAAATATGAATTATTGGAACTCGACAAAATGTATTCTGTTTCCCATTTAAAAATCACAATGTCCGCATACGTATTAGCCACAAGTGTGCCCATGGCAACACCTGTGGTCTGACAGCACAATTGTGTTTGGAAGAGGAATACATTATTTTCTAAAATAATGTCCAATAGGTGACAGAAATCTTGAATCTTGGCTTCAGTCATTGATGAATATTTATTCAAAAACATCTCACACTATCAATACCAATATTATTAGGAATGCATGTGAATAGGGGATCTAGGTCTATCGTAATAAAAAAATAATTACCAATACCTCTACCTGTAGTCCATGCATATAATTCTTTAAGAAAATCTGCAGAATCCTTAATACTAGTGTGAGTTGTTTGTAAACATTTCTTTAATTCTAAATCAAGATACTTAGAAATGGGTTTAGTAACCTATCCCCTTGCCGACACTATCCGTCTCAGTGGTGGACAACTCAATGATTTATGCAGTTTCAGAATATCATACATAATGGGTGTAATTGGTGATGTTGCCGTAAGACAGTTAAATAGCTCCAAATCTAATGAACTTACATTTAAGATCTCCAGCAAAACATTATTGACTCTTAATTATATTATTACCCTCAAGTATAGTAATCTTTTATAGTCTATGCTGTTCCAACTTTTTATTCATAGTAAACAAATAGTAGTCAGAGTCAAGCACTACCACATCACTGTCTTTGTCAGCATTCTTAATAACAATATGCTCATTTTGTAGTAAAGATTATATAACATCATATTCATTTGCATGTAAGTTATGAAATTACCATTTTAGCCCATTTTGATACAGCAAATAAATATGTTCAACAGCCTTCTCAATTGCTTGCATAGCCAGATTGCTGCTAGGTATACATGTACTTTTCCTTCTTAGAGTAGAGGCATTAGTTTCATTACTGGCTTCATAAGTAAGACTTAAATTTAAAGACCTGATAAAATATTCTACTTCAGTCAATACCTGCGACATGTCAACAGTACAAGCTGGTACAAACAAAAGTTCCTTGTTAAGGACCGATAGTTCATATTCATACTTAGGTTAAAAACGAAATCATGTTTTAAAGTTCTTATAGCTTTTTCACATACTGCCATTTGTATAAGTTCTTCCCTCACTGCTGCTCGTTGTGAAAACTCTTTTTCCATTTCTGCTACATCGTAAATGGTAATGGTGAGCTCTGCAGATGAGGATAATCCAATGGATCAAGTGCAGAAACGATATTTGGATCAACAAGTGTAACCAATTGTTATACAGTGTAATCTGACCCAGTCCTCTCAATATCAACTTCTGTTAGTGCTGGGAAGGCGGCTCCATTTTCAGAGTATCAGCTTCCGCATGTGTATTGCTCTGAGGTGTCAAGGAAGGCTCTTTCCAAATGGACCATGCAAAACTGCATCCGGTTTTAAAATCTTTAAAGTCTCTGGCCAGTTTTCTTTTTTTTTGGTGTCTATTAATTTATTTTCAAATATTTTAATATGAGCTATTGCTTCATACAATAAACGTGTGTGCTGATTCTTCAGCGCTATTAACTAGTTCAAGTAATCCTGCTCAATAGCTGTACGAAGTCATGTCTCAAGTGGGTGAAAAAATTATTCATCAGCTGCATGTCGAATTTAATATCTGCCAGCGCCTTAACAAATCCGGATATTTTGATCCATAAGTGGATATTTTTAGCAGTTGCAAGCCCTTTGGTACAATTTTATGTTTATTAAATAAACATCAAAGCTTAAGTGCTGCCATTGTAACTTCTTTAAAATTTGCAGTTAATGTTCAACATTATTCACTTTCATTTTGAATTGCATAACTCTATCCTTATTAAACTTATTTGGATCATATGTCTCATCATCAAAGTACAATAAGGGGTTCTCAGGTATGTTGAGTTCAGAAGCATCAATTAATCTCCAAAAAGGCATTCTGTTTGTGGATGGAAGTGTACTGAAGCTAGTCATGTCCACCATTTAACAGCAAAAGTCAGAAACAATAAAAAACAAGTAATATGGGAATTCATGATCATGAATCAACACACTATTTTCAGTTTTTGATGTTATCCAAATTATATAATCTACACTTGGGGGGACTCAGTACAACACACTGACTTGGAAAAATTTAAATGGATTTTGAGGCTAAAAGCACATATTTCACCAGGCCTAAATGAAACTATCTCTTTAAAATCTTGGTTAAAACAGTTACACAATCGGGTCTGATTTTCTCCTGTGGTTTTATCACGTGATCTTATCATATGACTTTGATCTTGGATTATTTAAACTGATTTAGTTGTTTCTGTTATTTCCTGATTAAGCTTTTTAAGTGAAAAGTACAGTTTTGTACCTACCATAAATGTAGATGTTCGAGTGTATACCCTGCTGCAGTCATCACACTTGGGTTATCCTTTCGTCAGGCGGCCCCGCAGTCGGCCTGAATTCCAAAGTCTTGGTCCGGCGTCAGTTGCTGTCGCTTCTTCCCTGACATCAGTGCGCCAGAGGTATATAAGAGGCATCCAACGCCATTTTCTTCAGTTTTTCTTGCCCCAGATGTCAGGTGCCCCCCCCCCCCAAAAGGTGATCAGTAGATAGTACCAATAATAAATGTTTAGCGCAAACAAAACATCCCTGCAGCTATAAGCAAATACACCACAAAGGTTGTATCAGAATGTAAGGTATTGAAAAAAGGTTTTAGTTAGGTCAGAGGGGATGGAGGGAGGGTAACCTGGACTGCAGCAGGGTATACACTCTAACAGCTACATTTATGGTAGGTACAAAACTGTACTATGTTCATCATGTTACCCTGCTGCAGTCATCACACTTGGGTAGAATCCCAAAGCTAAGGATGGGAGGTGGAGTCAAACAGGGTTAGAGGAGGCTAGAAGGCCCTGCAAAACTGCAGTGGCGAAGCCAGCTCTAGTCTTAGAGTACAGTGGTAAGTGATGGTTGCTTGGTGAAGGTGTGTACTGAACTCCAAGTTGCAGCTTCCAGAATATCCTTGGTTGGCACCCCCCTGAGGAAGGCTGTAGATGTAGCTGCTGCCCTGGTGGAATGGGGCCTTATGCTAGCAGGAACTGGTTTTCCATGATGGGTGTAGCAAAAACGTATGCAATGTCCTATCCATTTTGAAATGGTCTGTTTTGAGATTGGCTTTTCTTGTGATGCTGTAGCATAAGAAACAAAAAGTTGGACAGATTTTCTGAAAACCTTAGTTTTATCCAAGTAGTAACGTAGTTGCCTGTGAATGTCCAAGGAATGCAGAAGTCTTTTTCCTTTGTTCTGTGGATTTGGAAAGAAGGTGTGTAAATGGATGGTTTGATTTAGAGCCACACTGGATCCCACCTTTGGCATAAAGGAGGGGTTAGTTCGTACAGAAACTCTGTCTTGATGAAAAATGAGGAAAGGCTCTACTGCCATTAGTGCCTGTAGCTCTGAGACTCTTCTGGCTGAAGTAATTGCTAGCAGCAGGGCAGTCTTCCACGATATAAACTTTAAGTCAGCTGAGAAAGCTGGCTTAAAAGGTGGCAGCGTAAGTTTTTCCAGAACAAAATTGAGGTCCCAAGTTGGTGTTGGCGCTCTCCTGGGAGGCCTAATGTTTTTGGCCCCTCTGAGATACTGCCTTAGAAGTGGATGTGAAAATAAGGGAGGATCCGTGTTGTAGTGAGCTGAAATAGCTGAGGCGTGGATTCCTTTTTGTAACATCTCAGTTAAATATTGCAGAATCTGAGGTATGTTCGGCTGAGGGGTATTTTGGCCTTTAGCTTGGTTCCAGGCGCAAAATCTTTTCCATTTGTCTGAATAGGCTTTCCTGGTGCTGGGCCTCCTGGCCTCCAGAATGACATCCATAACAGCTTGTGAAAGAGGAACTGGCTGGTTGCTTAGGTGATTTGCCATGCAGCCAAATTTAAGGTTTTGAGCTGGCTGTGTAGAATCTGACTGTCATGCTGTATGAGCAGATGAGGAATTTGTGGTAAAATCCATGGTGGGCCCTGGGCCATGTTCCTTAGTAGTGGGTACCAGCGCTGGCGTGGCCAGTCTGGGGCAATGAGTATCATTCAGAGTCTCTCCATCCTGACTTTCAGAAGCACCTTTGTGAGAAGGGGCAATGGAGGAAAGGCATATACGGTCAGCATTTTCCAACTGAATGAGAGTGTGTCCACTTTCCAAGCTTGATAGTGAAATGTCCTTGTGCAAAATTTTGATAGCTGATAGTTTTGGGGGGTGGCAAACAGGTCTATGTCTGGGCGGCCCCATTTTGGAGTTACCATTGCAAATACTTGTGGATCCAGTTTCCACTCGTGGGGATCCATGATGTTTCTGCTTAGGTCGTCTGCCAATCTGTTCTTTTTGCTGGCAGGAATTGAGCTTGTAATTGAACTTGGTAGGTCAGTGCTGTGTTCCACAAGGTCATTGCTTGCCTGCATAGAGGGTAGGAGTGTGTACCCCCTTGTTTGTTTATGTACCACATTACTGTGGTGTTGTCTGTCCTTATTATAAGCTGTCCTGGATGTAAGAGGTCCTTGAAGGCTGTCAGAGCATTCTGTACAGCTAGCATTTACTTTTGATTGATGTGCAGATTCCTTTGATCTGCAGTCCATATGCCTTGAACTCACCGTCCTGCCATGTGTGCCCCCAGGCATAGTCCGATGCATCTGTTGTCATAGTTTGCCTGGCTGGGGGTAAGGTGAAAGGCTGACCCTTGTTGAGGTGACATGCCTGTGACCACCACAGAAACTCCTGTTGAAGGCAGGGAATGAGAGGTATCATTTTTTCCAAGCTGTGGCTGTGTTGAGTCCATACGCTTTTCAGGTACCATTGTAATTTCCTCATATGCAGTTTTGCAAATGGTATTAGTTGTATGCAAGATGCCATGAAGTCCAAGGCCTGCAGAATTTTTCTTGCAGGGAGTTGGGTCTTTGTTGCCATTATTTTGAACTATTGAGTTAGTTGTAGTTGTCTGTCTGGTGTCAGATAAGCCAGCTGGGCCTTTGTATTCAAGCTGGCACCCAGGAATGTCATATTTTGTGAGGGCACTAGTTTTGATTTCTTTTCGTTTACTGTGTACTCTAGGCAACTTAGAAGGTGTTTTACAAAGGTCAGATGTTGTAAGAGAATGTCCTTGCTTTCTGCTTGGATGAGGCAGTCGTCCAGGTATGGGTATATTTGAATTCCTCTCTGTCTGCAGTATGCAATTACTGGTGCCAGGCATTTTGTGAAGACCCTGGGTGCAGTAGATAAGACAAAGGGCAGTGCAGAGAACTGGTAGTGGGTTGAACCTGAAATGAAACGGAGGTATCTTCTGCAATTTTGTCTGACAGGGACATGCAGGTATGCCTCCTTGAGGTCCAACGTTACTAGCCAAGCTTTCTTGCCCAGCATGGGAAGAAGCTGCTGTAGTGTTAGCATCTTGAATTTGGGTACTTGCAAGAAGGTGTTTAGAATTGAGAGGTCCAGAATGGGTCTCCAAGCATTGTCCTTTCAGGGGACTAGAAAGAGCCTTGAGTAAATTCCTTGGCCTTGCTCCTGTGTAGGTACCAGTTGAATGGCTCTCATGTCCATGAGAGCTGTAATTTGTTTTTGTGCCTCTGCCCATTGATTTCGTGGCAGGTTTGGCATTCCTGTTATCCTTGGCAAGGTGTGGAAATGGAATCTGTATCCTTGTGAGATAATGTCTAGGACCCATTTGTCCTTTGTGACAATGCGCCAGTTGTCTGAAAAAAGTGCTAATTTTCCTCCCAAGGGAGCTGCCAAGAGAGTTTTGCTTGGCAGTTGTAAGTCATTGTGTTTGTCTTCTAGTAGTTTGGGACCTCTGTCTTCTCCTCCCTTCTGTGTCGCAGTGCCCCACTGGTGAGGTTTGTAAGGGATTTGTGCTTGTCCTCTGCCCCTTGGGCGTCTGTATTTACCCCTCTGTGGTCTGTCAGAAGCTGGAAAAGACCAATTGTTTGTTGGCCAATTTCTGCTGAAGTGTGGGGGGTTGTACCTGTAAGAAATCTTTGACAGTCTGCATAAAGTTTGCCTTATCCTCCATTTTCTTTAAAACCTCTTCTGCTTTAACCCCAAATAAGACATCCTGCTGTAAGGGTGCATCTAGTAACTTTGCTTTGACATGGTCAGGCAGAGTTTGTTCCTTTAACCAAGCATGCCTACATATAACAGACCCAGTAACAGCTGCTCTACAAGAAGCTTCCAAGGAATCAAATCCACATTGTAAAGTATGTTTGCCCACCTGTTCAGCTGCATGCAACAGATCCTGCATTTCCTTGAATTCAGACTGTTGAGGATGCATGCTCATCTTTTGTTTTATTTGAGACATTAGGAATTGCTGGTATTTCAGCATGTGAAATTGACAATTTAGTACTCTCATAGCTAGAGTACCTGAGGTGTAAACCTTCTTCCCCCACCTATCTAGTGCCCTGGAGTCCCTTTCAGAGGGTACAGGGTTTTTAGCCATAGAAGCCTTAGCCCCTTTGGGACCCTGGGAGATCGTCTCTGGGTCAGCAACAGGGCTTTTGTAAAGGAATTTGTGTGAGCCAGGAACTCTATAATATCTATCTGGTTTGGCTGGAGCAGGGGGCAGAGAATCTGGATTTAGACTAGATTCTAAGTAAACATCATCCACAATGTCTAAAACTGGAGGGATAGCAAGTGGTCTGTGCTGGGGGAGTAAAAGAAACTCTCGGAGCCTTTTCTTTGAGTCGGAGTAGTCCTGACCTTCCCAGTGGAAATGTTCCCTCATGGTATGCAAGGTTTCCCCAAAGGAATAGTCTTCAGGGGGAGAAGCTGAGGGAATGGAATCTTCAGCATCAGAATCTTCATAAGGGGGAAAGGAGTAATCCTGTTCCTCAGAGGAGCCTAAGGAAATAGACACTTGATCAGAGGAGGCATAATCCTCCTCCTGTCTAGGCCTTTTGTCTGGGGGGGGGGGGTTGGGAACCCCTGATTATAGAAATCAAATCTTCAGCCATTTTAAGCATCTGTTTCTTAGGCATGGGGCATTGAACTGGAGACTGAAATGCAGTGTTTTTTTGGTTTGACAGGAGTCTTAAGCTTAGCACTAGAAAGTACAGTTTTGTACCTACCATAAATGTAGATGTTCGAGTGCTAATACAGCTGCAGTCATAACAGATGGGTTATCCTGCCGTCAGGCGGGTCCTCGGTCGGCCGAATTCCAAAGTCTAGGTCCGGCATCTTATGTCGTCGCTTCTTCCCTGACGTCAGTGCGGCAGGGGTATAAAAGAACCAGCCGACGCCATTTTCTTCAGTTTTTCTTGCCCCAGATGTCAGGTGCCCCCAGAAGGAAGGCAAAACATAAATTTATGTAATAATGCAATGCAATACAATCAAAAAACAGTAGATGCAAGCAAATACACCATAAAAGAATACCCCAATCAGGTTGTATGAGGAGGTGTTAGCCATTAGGCCTGTCCCAAGAGGGGAAGGAGGGAGGGAAACCTGGACTGCAGCTGTATTAGCACTCGAACATCTACATTTATGGACGGTACAAAACTGTACTATGTTCATCGTGCATACAGCTGCAGTCATAACAGATGGGTAGAATCCCAAAGCTAAAAAAGGGGTGGAAGGCACTAAGTGGAACTAGGAGGAGCAAGGATGCCCTGCAAGACTGCAATGGCAAAGCCCGCTCTAGATTTGGAGTATAATGGTAGGTGATAGTGCATGGAGAATGTATGTACAGAACTCAGAGGTAGCTGTGACCCTTGTGGAGTGAGATCTGATGCCTGTAGGTACAGTTTTACCATGAAAAGAATAACAAAAGCGTATGCAGTGGGCTATCCATTTTGAGATTGTCTGTTTGGAAATAGCCTTCCCTTGAGCACCTGTAGCATAGGACACAGAGTTGCTCTGATTTTCTGAATGGCTTTGTTCTGTCCAAATAATAATGAAGCTGTCTGTGAATGTCCAAGGAATGTAGTAGTCTCTCCCCTTTGTTTTGTGGATTAGGGTAAAAGGTAGGTAAGTGGATAGCCTGATTCAAGGCTACCGTGGATACTACCTTTGGCATAAAGGAAGGGTTGGTTCAAAGTCAAGTCAAGTCAAGTCAAAATTTATTTATATAGCACCTTACAGACAAAAAATGCCACCAAAGTGCTTTACAAAACAATAATCAAAAGCAATAAATAACATATAACATAAAAATTTAACTAAAAGTAACAATTAACATTCGTAAAGAAACTCTGTCCTGATGGAAAATTATGAAAGGCTGCACAGCCATGAGGGCCTGTAGTTCCGAAACCCTGCGTGCTGAGGTGATAGCCAGAAGGAAGGCCGTTTTCCATGACAAATATTGCAGTTCCCTTGAAGCAGCTAGCTCAAATGGAGGCAGGGTCAGTTTTTCTAGAATGAAATTGAGGTCCCAAGCAGGTACTGGTTGCTTCCTTGGGGGTTTTATATTCTTAGCCCCTCTGAGGAACTGTCTTAAGAGAGGGTGAGAGAATAAAGGAGGATCAGTGTTGTATTGAGCAGAAATGGCTGAGGCATGGATTTTGATGGAGGAGAATGAAAGTCCACTGCTTAGCATCTCAGCAAGGTACTGTAATATTTGATGTAAATTCAGTATTCCAGGATTCTAACCCTTTTTCTGATTCCAGGCACAAAACCGTTTCCATTTTGTGGTGTAGGCTTTTCTAGTAGAAGGCCTTCTGGCCTCCAAAATGACATCCTGCACCTCCTTGGAGAGTAGGGTCTGTTGTGAATTTAAGTAATCTACCATGCGGCTAGATTGAGTGTTTTCAGCTGACTGTGAAGAGTTTTGAAGTTGTGCTGAGTCAACAGAAGAGGCATTAGAGGCAGGATCCATGGTGGGGAATGCGTCAGGCTCCTCAGGAGTGGGTACCAGTGTTGTCTTGGCCAGTCTGGAGCAATGAGAATCATCTTTGGTCTGTCTGCTCTGGCTTTTAATAGAACTTTGGGCAGCAGAGGAAGAGGTGGAAAGGCATAAACTGTCATTGTTGTCCAATTGAAAGAGAGTGCGTCCACTTTCCAGGCCTGTGGGTGATAGGTCCTTGAGCAGAATTTTGTCAATTGGTAATTTCTGTGGGTAGCAAAGAGATCTATGTCTGGCCTTCCCCATGCTTGAATTATCTTTGTAAAAACTTGAGGATGCAACTTCCATTTGTGTAGATCTGTCATATTTCTGCTTAGGTTGTCTGCCAGCGCGTTTTCCTTGCCTGGCAGGAATTGTGCTTGAAGTTGGATTTGTAATTCCAGAGCCATATTCCAAAGAGACATGGCTAGTCTGCACAGGGGATATGAATGGGTTCCTCCCTGTTTGTTTATGTACCACATCACTGTGGTGTTGTCTGTCCTTATCAATAGCTGGCCTGGATGCAGTAGGTCTTTGAAAGCCATAATAGCATTTTTTACTGCTAGCATTTCCTTTTGATTGATGTGTAGGTGCTTTTCTTTTTGGGACCATTTGCCCTGAATGCAGTGATCTGTGATGTGCGCCCCCCAGGCGTAGTCCGAGGCGTCTGTTGTGATGATTTGATTTGCTTGAGGCAAGCAGAATGGGAGACCTATGTTTCTTTGGCATGCTTGAGCCCACCACAGAAATTCCTTTTGGAGGCATGGAATCAGTGGTATAATTGTTTCCAAACTGTGGCTGTGTTGAGACCATAAGTTTTTTAGGTACCACTGAAGTTTCCTCATATGCAGCTTTGCACATGGGATTTGCAGGATGCAAGATGCCATGAATCCCAGAGCCTGCAGGATTTTCCTTGCAGTCAGCCTGGTGAAGGTTGCCAGTTTTCTGAAGTATTGCATTAGTTGCCCTTGTTTCTCTGGCATGAGGTAGGCCATCTGGGTGTTTGTGTTCAAGCTGGCACTCAGGAAAATTATTGTTTGAGAGGGTATTAGTCTTGATTTCTTTTTGCTGACTGTGTATCCCAGACAGTTCAACAACTTTATTACAAACGCCAGGTGTTTCAGAAGTGTGTGTTTGCTGTCCGCTTGGATCAGGCAGTTGTCCAAATATGGGTATATTTGTATCCCTTGAAGTCTGCAGAAGGCAATTACTGATGCCAGGCATTTCGTGAACACTCTGGGCGCAGTAGATAAGCCAAAGGGCAATGCAGAGAATTGATAATGGGTTGAACCTGCAAGAAATCTGAGGTATCTTCTGCAATCTTGTCTGAAAGGGACATGCAGGTATGCCTCCTTGAGGTCCAATGTTACCAGCCAAGACTCCTTGCCAAGCATGGGAAGAAGCTGCTGTAATGTGAGCATCTTGAATTTTGGTACGAGTAAATATGTGTTTAGTAAGGATAGGTCCAAAATAGGTCTCCAATCTTTGTCCTTCCTTGGTACCAGGAATAGTATGGAATAAAAACCCTGACCCTGTTCTTGTGCAGGTACCTCTTGAATAGCTTTCATGTCCATGAGAGCTGAAATTTGTTTTTGTGACTCTGCCCTTTGATTTTGTGGCAGGTTTGGCATGCCTCTCATTTTTGGAAGGGTGTGAAAGTGGAATCTGTAGCCTCTATCTATAATGTCCAGTATCCATTTGTCTTTTGTGACAATATGCCAATTTTTCGAAAATAATGCCAGTTTCCCACCTAAAGGTGCTGCCATTAGAGCTTTGCTTGGCATGCAAGGGGAAAGTCATTGGTTCTGCTTTCTGAATGGCTGTGATCTATCCTCTCCACCTCTTGGAGTAGGTGCTTGCCATTGTCTGCCTCTAAATGATCCTTGAGATTGCCCTCTACCCCTCGGGCGCCTGTATCTACCTCTTTGTGGTCTGTCCGTGGCTGGAAAGGACCAATTTTTTGAAGGCCAATTTCTACTGAAACGTGGAGGTTGCACCTGTAGGAAATCTTTCACTGTTTGCATTTTCCTCCATTTTCTTTAATACCGCCTCAGCTTTAACACCAAACAATACATCTTTTTGAAGAGGTGCATCTAGTAATTTAGCTTTGACATGATCTGGTAAGGTTTGCTCTTTGAGCCAAGCATGTCTACGTATGACTGATCCTGTAACAGCAGCTCTACATGAGGCCTCTAAAGCATCAAAACCACATTGCAAGGTATGTTTACCCACTTGTTCTACACTATGCAACAAATCCTGCAACTCCTTCAAGTCTGGTTGTTCAGGTTGTGACATTTTGCTTTTCAACTGAGATAACAAAAACTGTTGATACTTTAACACATGGAACTGACAGTTTAATGCCCTCATGGTTAAAGTGGCCGAGGTGTATACCTTTTTCCCCCACCTTTCTAAAGCTCTGGAATCTCTCTCTGAAGGTAATGGATTTTTAGCAGTGGAGGCCTTAATTCCCTTGGGACCCTGTGAAATAGTTTCTGGGTCAGCCGCATGGCTTTTGTATAGGAATTGGTGTGAATCAGGAACCCGGTAATACTTGTCAGGCTTGACTGGAGCTGGAGGTAAAGAATCTGGGTTAAGGCTGGCCTCTGAATACACATCATCTAGTATGTCTAAGACAGGAGGGATAGCCAGAGGCCTGTGCTGAGGGAGCAAGAGGAAATCCCTGAGCCTTTTCTTGGAGTCTGAGTAATCTTGGCCTTCCCAGTGGAAGTGCTCCCTTAAGGTATGTAAGGTTTCCCCAAAAGAATAGTCCTGGGGGGGGGGGGGAGAGACAGAGGGAATGGACTCCTCTGCATCAGAATCTTTAAAAGGGGAGTAAGAATGTTCCTTGTCTTCAGAATGTTCTGAAGTAATGGAAGCCTGGCCCAAGGAAGGGTATTCTTCCTCCACTTTGGGCCTTTTGTCCGAGGGGGGTTGAGAACCCCTGATAAGAGTAATCAAATCCTCAGCCATTTTGAGCATCTGTTTTTTAGGCATGGGGCCTTGAGAGGGGCCCTGTGGAGCTTGTCTTTTAGTATGCATGGCTGCTTTAGATTTAGTGAAAGCCTTAATGGAAAAAGAAGAAGATGGCCTGAAGACACCTTGAGAGGTGGCAGGCCTGTCTAAACTCTGAGTTTCCCCGCCAAGAGTGGCGTCGGTATCTGTAATCGGGTTGTGGGCCGAGGAGCCGGGCACAGAAGACACTGCTAAGGAAGTGTCCTCGGTAGTCAGGGGCTGCGTAGGCGCCTCGCTGAGAACCAGAGCACCTGCAGTCGGCTTTAGCGTGGTGTCGGTAGAAGTCGCGGACCTCGTATGTCAGTCCTTATCTTTGCGTTTTTTACTCAAAACTGGAGTCTGAGTATCCGACGACATAATGTAATTAAACTTTTTGCCAAAATAGTGGTGGGCGAACTCCGCCCGACGCTTAATAGTATGTTTGTTGAATGTAGCACAAAAACGACAGGCCGAGACGTCGTGGTCTGGGCCTAAACAAGGAATGCAGAGAGAATGGAAATCCTTATGCGGTATTTGCTTCCCACATGAAATGAAATTATTAACTTTGTCTGACATCGGTCTGAGACAAGAAAAGTTTCCCCAATGGGGTACTTAGCTTTCAAGAAGACTTTGGTTGAAAAATATTCGTAATCTCAGGAGCTGGCCGACCGGCACTTGCGAACTGCTTCTGCTTCGGGCACCGCATGGCAAGAAAGACTGAAGAAAATGGCGTCAGCTGGTTCTTTTATACCCCTGCCGCACTGACGTCAGGGAAGAAGCGACGACATCCGACGCAGGACCTAGACTTTGGAATTCGGCCGACCGAGAACCCACCTGACGGCAGGATAACCCATCTGTTATGACTGCAGCTGTATGCACGATGAAAATCTCTCTGCTTGAGAATCCTAAGCGGTCTGGGGTTCCAATTCTGCGGTCGGCAGGGGCTCCGTAGGCGCCTCACTGAAAACTGGAGAACCAGCAACCAGCCCAGCCGAGGACTCGGAGTCTGGCTTGGATCTAGGCTGCCTGTCTTTATCTTTGCGGTTTTTATGCATGCTGATAGTCAGTTGCTCCGACGGCATAGTGTAATTAAATTTCCTACCGAAGTAGTGTCGTGTGAAATCAAAGCATCACTTTATAGTTCGCTTATTGAACGTAGCACAAAACCGACAACCAGTGACGTTGTGGTCTGAGCCTACGCAAGGTATATAATAAGAATGAAAGTCCTTATGAGGTATTTGCTACCCACAAGAAATACAATTGTTAACTTTTTCTGACATCGGACTGAGGCAAGAAAAAGGTTCCCCAACGGGGTACTTAGCTTTGAAGACTTCGGACTGAAATTCGATTCGAAAATCTCAGGTGTCGGCCGACCGACACTTGCGAACTGCTTCTGCTTCGGACACCGCGCGGCAAAAAAGACTGAAGAAAATGGCGTTGGATGCCTCTTATATACCCCTGATGCACTGACGTCAGGGAAGAAGCAACAGCAACCGACGCCGTACCAAGACTTTGGAATTCAGGCCGACTGCAGGGCCGCCTGACGACAGGATAACCCAAGTGTGATGACTGCAGTGGGGTAACACAATGAACATCTGCTAAGGTTGTGTAATAAACTTTGGCATTTATCTTTGGATTGTTGGACTTTGTTTTAGCTAGCGTGGTTCCAGTGAACTTGTTTCCTTTGCCTGTGTCCCATTTATTTTCACTGGATTTATCACTAGATTACTTTTTTTTTATTGTATCTTTGTTGACACAGGTTGAAAAAGAATTGATCATTATTGTTTGAAGCATCCATTGAGGATTCTCACATGATATCTTGCTAAAGGAACTAACATTATTGCTGCTGATACTGATCCCAGGGCTTGCAGGATTAACTCATTCACTCTGGAGCAGCTTAGAAAAAGCTGCCTAATTAATTCCACCACAGGAACAACAGTGCAGCCTGAGCTCATTTTCAGAAAATCCATTTGTTATACCATACATAATACAAATGTTCATAACTCTAAGAGCTACATTAAAAATGTAGATGTGAAAGTTGTTCAGCAGAACTGACCTTTCCAACAATGTAAATGTTGACAGTGCGTATCAAAGTCATTATTAAATAACTGGCAAGGAATGCTGATATTGTGCATACTTTTTACCTTTTTGGAAAAGCAAACACAATATCTTGGTTAATGTACTATGCAGACCCATACAATTTGTATTTAATTTGTTTGTATGAATGTCAGCTTTAAAATGATACCTTAACCATTACTGTGTGATGCTCCTTTACAGAGATATTCACAGAAATATGATTAATATAATATTTCTCAAAACTGAAAAAGCATAATATTTCATTACTTGTAACAGAGGCTACATATAAGGGTACAAGTTGTGTCTCTCAATGTTAGCTTCAAAATGATGCATCATTTGTGTAATCACCATGCTCCCTTGCAAAGATATGGGCATAATAATCCTACAAGACCAAACAAACTGTGATATCTGTACATGTGTACAGTATACAGACATGGTTCTTTTACCATGTTATAAGGAGTAACACTGTCTTCAAAATGAGGTATTACTTGGCACACTGCCATGGTTCCCTTGTAAAGTTATTTACCAATATATGAAAAAATCATAATTTCCATAACCTAAGTCCTAACCAAACTTTGATATCTGTACATGTGTACAACATACAGGCACAGTTCTTTTACCATGTTGACTCTATCAATACTGTCTTAAAAATGAGGTATTACTAAGCACATTCAGATGCTCCCTTGCAAAGTTATTTACCAAAATATGAAAAAAAAAATCATAATTTCCATAACCCAAGTCCTAACCAAACTGTGATATCTGTACATGTGTACAGTCTATGGGCACAGTTCTTTTACCATGTTGTAAGGACTAACACTGTCTTCAAAATGAGGTATGGTGTAGCACAATTACTTGCTCCCTACAAAGACATTTATCAAAATATGAAAAAAATCATAACTTCCATAACCCAAGTCTTAAACCAACTGTGATGTTTACACATGTGTACAGCATACAGACACAGTTATTTTATCATGTTGTAAGTACAAACACTGTCTTCAAAATGAGGTATCACGTGGCACAATTACAAGCTCCTGAGCAAAGTTATTTACCAAAATATGAAAAAAAAAAATCATAATTTCCATTACCTAAGTCCTAAACAAACTGTGATGTCTGTAAATGTGAACAGCATACAGACAGTTACTTTTACATCTTGTAAGTAATAACACTGTCTTTAAAATGAGGCATTACTTTGCATGTTGGCATCTTCCCTAGCACAGATATTTACCAAAATATGAAAAAAAAAAACATAGTTTTCATAACCTAAGTCCTAAACAGACTGTAATATTTCTACATGTGTACAGCATACACACACTGTCTTCAAAATAAGGGATTACTTAGCACATTGACATGTTCCCTAGCAAAATACAACACATTGTAAAAATGAGAGAAACAAACTGGTGTGTGCGTGTGTGTGTGTGTGTGTGTGTGTGTGTGTGTGTGTAGGGGGTGCTGGAAATGACTCCACAGACAGAAACCCAAATTTGGCTTGAGCATTCATCAATGTGATAACGACTTCTAGTTATGTGAATAACAGTGGCAGCTGCGGAGAGTTTTACCAAAAAATTGAGAATGACTCAGTGTTATACTGTAACTGCACCTACTGTTAGTGTGATAATGACCTGCATTTCATTACTTTGCTTTGCTCGACATGTATGGGATGTCTACTGAAAGGTGATAATTGCTGCACATAACCTGTGGAGCAGGCATTTATAATATTACCTGGTGCAGGTATAATAGACGCTCATTACCATCTGTTAGGAGAAGACCAGAGTAATTCAGTAAAATAGTATAACATTTAAATATTACTGAGCACTTCCTCCCAGCTAAATTCTGCGCAGTAATGACAGAGCCAGGAATATTGCCCAAAATATATGGCAGCTCCATGCTGGTACTAGTCAGCAAGTCAGTGATAGCAAAAATGTCTATATTTCAGCAAGTCATAACATTTATCTCAAGCAGCCAACCACTGAGTAGAATCAGAAACAGAAATAAAGATAGAAATATCTAAACTATCTGGTTGATCCATTTAAGAATTATTCCAAAAGTATTCATTTTATCTCCCCTAACCATCCCACTGGCTACAATAAGACACATAAGTAAAAAAGGCAGAAATACTGTCCAAAATATCTGGTTGAGCAATGCCAGAAATCAGCAATAAAACATATCTCACTAAGCCTCTCATCCTACCCAAACATGTTTTGACTATATGCTCAAAACTGTCCCTTGACCTAAATGCTGCAGCAAAATGTTGTGTCTGTAAATAAACAGATACAGAAAGTCAGAAATATTGCCCTACACACACAACGAGCAATGCCAGAACTAATGTAAAAGCAGCAATAACCTAAATTATACATATCTCCCTGATTGTATTAGATCATGCTGCCCGACATTACTTCCCAGTGCCTCTATCAAGGAGAGCCACTGGAGTGATCCCAGAGGTGAATTTTCTATTCGCCATCCACTCATCAAGATTTCTCTTGAAGAGGGCCAATGAGGTGCTTTGCTCGACATGTATGGGATGTCTACTGCAGAGCATGGGAAGTCTCTGGGTTATGAACCTGTCCCTCCAGCATGTTCTGTTGAGTGTGGTAATGAGGTTGCGGTCTCTGGAGCATGTGGTGCGGATGGATTGGGATTTCTTTACATGTACCACTTCTAACAGAGCTGGGTCAGGCACGGCTTTGTAAGTCAAGCAGAGATTGCCTCTTAGTAGACAATATGAGACAGAGAATAGCTGGATTTGTTTCATGTTTGTCCATGTAGGACATGTGTTTATGGCCTAGGATCCTCTTTGTGAGGTACTTTTGTGGCCTTTCTAGCTGTTGCATGTGTCTAGTGAGGTGCATACTAAATGGGGAATTATACTGTATGATTGGCCTAATGAGGGAAGAGTAGAGAGAGAGGATGACCTCTTTTTTCCTTCCTCTTTCTCGCCAAGCACATCTCCATCAATACTGAAGGCTCTGTCCCTTGGAAAGGCTAGCTCAACCTAGTGTGTCACAGCACACTTCCACACAAGAGGAATGGAAAGGGGGCAGACAAGCAGGCAGCTCACTTTTGGCAGTGTCAAAGCATAGATTATGTGGTGTACTAACAAAAATTACTCAGCACTAATCTGCTTCTGATTTCATTACACAAACTCTTAACTCACATACAGATTTGTATGTTAAAAGGATAATGTTACTTTAACACAAACTTCAAGCAGAACAGTCATTTCAGACTGTACAGATATACACTAGCACAACTTTCAGTTTCCCATGCAGCTTGCTGCTGAACCCTTCATTAAAAACTCACAAATGGGAGTTCCAACTACTTACGTTCTGGAATAACGTTAACAGTATGATCTGAAAGCAAACAACCCACCGACTGTCACAGATGCAGGAAAAGTTTATTTCGGTTCATCTTAAGTATCTAAAAAAATTGCTCAAGGTTATATTCAGGAGGCATTCAGACAAGTACTTGCTCTATCCCACTTTCAAAGAGAATGCAACCCACAAAGTGCAGAGGATTTATGCAAGCATAGCAACCTTGCTTTTGTACACAGCTTATGATAACATTAATTATAAGAATATATATATTGCTAAGCTGACAGCAGTTAAACTCTTAATATTCACACTAAGCATGAACAATAAACTAGATTCTCAAACTACCTTTCAAAACACAGCCCACCACTACCACCACACTACAGCCAAAACTGAGTCCTTCATTTGGACTCATCACAAAAAGCTAACATTTAGCAGCAACTTAAAGCAGCACCCAAAATTATATGGCAGCCAAAAAGTTATTATTGCAAAGCATGAGATCTGCAGTCATACTAGAGATACACCACATTCCTTCAGCCAACTGCACAACTTAGTGCCAAATAAAACTGCCCAATATGGAAACATGGTGCCTCAAAATAGACTTCTGGTAGGGTTACAGCCCTAAGCTAGGCTGCATACATATGCCAGTATAATACAAAAAAAATGAGTTTATCTAATCACCACTGCTAATAAATCACAATAGTTGAACTTCGAATTAACATACAGTGACACTCCCAAAGACATCTTATCCAGAACCTTTTTTCATTGTTGTGAAAAATAACGCGAATACTTGCAGTTAAATCCTACATATACAAATTACAGCCGCATGTCACAATAAAACAGACGAAGAGACGATCCATTAGAGAACACGGGGAGAAGAAAATTCAATCAACAATGAACAAACCAGGGAAAGGAGGACTCACAGATATTCATCTCCTTACATCAAAGCTCATATGGAGGCTTGTACCACACATGGCAAAGCTGACGCCAAGGACTTTGTGATCATCCTCTACCAGCTGGTACACTGTAGGCACATTACATTCAAAAAAATTGCTAATCATAACATCCATGTTAAAACCAACAACGTGGAATAAGACCAATGAAATGAGGAGTAGGACAAAGGGCTGCATCTATCTACACTACACATCCATACTTATCACTCACACCAGTACGTTACCGGGGGGGGGGGGTTGCGACAGGCAACAATAGTGTAACAAAACTGCTTCTTGGTAGAAACATGGAGACTTACTAGCAACTCGGACAAAATGCCTCATCCATTAAACCATACATGCTGCCATTTCCAAAAGTCGGTGCAAGAGTGTTTGCCATAAAACTAAAAGTGATGTTTTTCACAATAAATGAAGGAATCTGCTTTCTGTCAACACAAACATCATGAGCATATAATCCTACTAACTAAAGGAGATGAAGTACTAAGATCACCAAAAAAAAAAAAAAAAAATTTCTATCACTTACTTACACGTAGTATCAAAGCTGGGTTTGGTAACAGTGGGTTTTGTGGTGGAATATTAAGGGAAATAACTTTTAATTTTACGTTACCGCCTTATTTTCCCTCCAACACTATAAGGAGACCACTAGACCAGAGGACATTCTGCACAAAGTTTCTTTCACTTTCACAGGCATACTCCCGTAATTTTATTTTACAATTTGGCAACCAGAGTTTTAAGCAGCTATACATGGCAAAATAGCTTGGAGGGAATGATTACAAAGTTTTATTGTAGGGAGAGTGCATTCCTTGACTGAATAACTGATCTTTCATGAACCAGTGAGTTTCAGCACTAAAAGCATCAGCCATACTCCCACTAACAGTTAAAAAAGTAAAACATTTAGACAAAAGAGCAGCTCTCCAGTCTCTCTACCTTTGTTGTAGTTGTAGCTCCGGATGTTTCAGTGCCTAGACTCCACTTTTGTCTCCTTACCTCAACCCAGCCAAAAATTCAGCCCAAACCCCAACTGCAGTACAGTCCAACTCTCATTTTGTAGATAGTTTTGTAGATTTTTTTTAGTGCTAGACAGGCAGACAGATGCTGGATAATTTTAAAGGTGGTAAGAAGCTGTGAATATGCTAGTTGATGAGGCAAAGTTCTATTCAATTTAGGCTTTTTAATGCTATACAGTTATGGATTCTGAAAGGACTATTTGCTGCAAATTTAGCAACTTTGTTATAGCACTGTTAAAGTTTTAATATTTGTGAAGCCTAGAGGTTAGTAAGAATGGCAGTGCCAAAAATAAGTATGGTGAGGAGATAAATAGTGACAAGTGTAGTTTTAGTTGCGTCAATGAGAAAGTTTTTGGCTCTGTAACACATTCCTAGTTTTTGATGAGTTTTTCTTGTGCTATTTTGTATATGCAGGTCCTTATGTAAGCGTATTATTCACTTGTTGTTTTTCTTTTGGCCTTTTCCTGGTTAGGGGTCGCCACAGCGGAACTCCGGTCCGCTAATGATTGGCAGTCAATTTTTATGGTGCCGAGGTGCCAGCCCGATGCAAAACCTTCAAAGAAGGCACGCCCATTCACGCATGTCTTTCGAACGCCACTCGACCATGGGGAGGACATGCAGACTCCACACAGAAGGCGCTCCAGCCAAAAATCAAACGGGAAAACCTCTTGCTGTGAGGCGACAACGCTACCGCTGCACCACCGTGGCTTCATAAGCTTATCATAGGTTGGTACTGGGCTATCTGCCCAAAGGCATATATTAGCCCAGCCACATTGTGCGGCATTCACCACCCCTTTAGTAGCTCCCTAGACCCTTGTACTAGCAGCTAGTACCCTTGGCCCCTATCTATCATCATCCACTATCACCTCTAATTATTTGCTAAAAGAAGCAACTTCAATTGTTCTATTATCGAGAGAGAGAGGACTTTTTGTTTTTTCATGAGAGAGAGATTTGGGGAAAAAAGTAGTAGTTTGGTCTTGTTTGGGCTGAATATGAGTTGTGAGTTACGAAGCAATGTTTCAGTGGCTGCTAAAGCTTCTTGAGTAATTTTTTGGAGGTGTACCATGTTTTCATACATGCCAATGAGAGTGGAATCATCTGCATATTGTATTAGGATGGCCTGTTGTGTAGATGTATAGAGGGTGTTGGTAAAAATGTTAAAGAGGAGGGGATAAAGGAAAGAGCCGTAGGGTACACCGGTAGTGAAAGGGAGATAAGGAGACAAAGTGGAGTTCCATTTTATTGACTGATACCCATTGGTCAGGTAGCCTATGAACTACAGAAGAGCAGGCTGAGAGACACCTAGTGAGGAAACTTGGTTTGCTGTGACAAACTGCATCAAAGGCTTTAGACAAGGAAGAGACTAGTTTGCTGTTATCTCTAGCTGAACTGACAGTATCTGTACAAGTTAGAAGGGCAGTGCTAGTACTATGAGAAGAACAATAAAGTTCTTCCTGCAGGAGACACTCTATCAATTGTTTTTGAATACATTTCTCAAGTATTCTGGGGAGATTAAACTGCCACAGGTCTGAAGTTAATAATGTCTGTTGAATTTCCTCCTTTGTGCAGAGAGATAATGTTCAACTTTTTCCAGAGAGAGGGAACACAAGATTCCAGGGCTGACCTATTTATAAGGATTGACAAAGAATAGGCAATGCTATAGGTTGCTATTTTTAGGTACCCACTTGGAAGGCCATCAATTTTATATACGATGTGGGCACAGGTTTGAAGGTGAAAGTGGATGTGGTGATATGTGGCTGTTGGACAGGACTGGGACTAGATGTTGTGCAAGCCTTGGTTAGAGATGTTACACTATCTACAAAATGAGAGTTTGACTGTACTGCAGTTGTGGTTTGGGCTGAATTTTTGGCTGGGTTGTAAGATTTCTTTAATGGATGCCCAAACATTTTTAGGGTTTTGTTTAAAATTATTCTGAAAGTTATTATAGTACAGTTTTTTTGTCTTCATTTATTTGCTTTTTATTATGACTGCAAAGCGTTCTAAAGTTTAAGATATTAAGGTGTTATATATTTTTGCCATTCTTTCCATACCTTTTCTTTATCCTGCATTAGCATTTTACTCTTTTTGGATGGCCAAACTGCATTATTTGTTTTTAGTCTCTTCTTTCTAGGAGGTACAAGGCTATTCAGGATATTTAGAAAAGTTGTACTGAATTAATTTACAGCATTGTCTAAGGGAAGAATTTTTAGGAAGTTGCAGTTAATAGGTGACAGTGTACTAATGAACATTTCTTAGTTAACTTGGAAGGGTTGTGTGTCGTTTTATATTGGGAGATGATGACTAAGAGTCTGACATTGTAGTTGTGGTGGTGTATTTACTACGGTTTGATATCAGGATTCAGTTTAATAGGGAATTTGATGTCTTGCTATAATGTGTGGCAGTATTAATTAGTTTGAAACCATACAAGTTCATGCTAGATGCAGAGGAGTTAATGTCCAACCAATTGACATTCACATCACCTAGTAGTATTTTTCTTGTGGAAATGTTATCGATATCCAGTGTAGGACATCTTATAGTATTAACTGTATTATCACCAGAAGGAATGTAAAGGACAGTAATACAGATTTGTTTATAATTGTTTACTTTGAGGAAAGCAATTAGAAGTTCTGCTGAATTGAATTCTGGTATTGGCTTGCTGTAAGGAGAAATGTGGTAGGTGTTGGGAAATATTAAAGCAATTCTACCACCTTTCCTCTTTATATGGTCATTACAGATAATAATATAGCCAGGAGGCATTTCTTCATTCTTGTTTATGCTGGGTTTAAGCCAAGTTTCAGAAATAGTGAGAATATCAGGCTTATGTTGGGTAATCCAGGCATGTAATCTATCAGTTTTACTTCTTATGCTTCTAACATTTATTGTAACAACAATTAGACCACCAATGTTGGGGATTGGCAGTCGTTGGGTTAGAAAAGAGTGGGAGAGAATTATCTTTGTGTTAATTGTGATAGCTGGGCCCAGATTAGGATGTACATCTCCTAGAAGGATTTTAGCATACTGGGGAATAACACATACTTACTTTCTGGAGAGGATTTTTGCACTTAATTTTGTTTTGTTTTGAGAGGAAGAGCAGTTAATCAGTCTATATTTGAAATAAAGGTGAGGAGCAATATCAACTAGGTTTGGTGCAATGTGTGGAGTGTGCAAAAAGGAAGTATGGATAGGTGGTTGGGACAGAGTTGGAGAGATGTTGAGACATTAATGAGTCATAGTAGGATGAAAGATGGCACAGTTTGAGGAGAACAGAGGATTTCAGCATAACTAAGTACAGGGATAGTATTTTATAGAAGTCGGTTAATGGGGAAGTAGCCATGAAAAAGGAAACAAGAAGTTGCAGGGCAGTAGGAGATTCAATGAGGATGGATTCTGAAAGCTGGTAGATGATAGATAAGGACAGGAGTACTTTCTATAAAAGAAGAGAGTTAGGTTGTCCTGCTATCTTCCCTGGAATGTAAGGAATAGAGGGGTATGAAAGGCTAGAATATAATGATGCAGCCAAAATAAGAAGAAACGAAGGTTTCTGGAACTAGTAGGTACTATTAGGGAAGGTTTATGTGATTATGAATGGATATAATGCAAACCAGTATGGGAGGGAAGAAGATCTTTCACAATGAAGTTAAAAATGAAATGGATATAGGGAACTAGGAAAAAATAAATAGAAGTAGTAAGGTCATTTGGGGAGGGCTTTTGAAAAAGAGTCACAAGTGAAATGTGTATACAGAAGTATAATGTTACAGTAAAAGGTGCGGGTGGGAATTGGGGGTAGGGAAAGGGAGTAGAGAGAGGCTGAGAGTAGCGGGCTTCCCACCCTCAGGTCAAATTATACCCGACAACAATTGGTTTATACCCAGTACAAAACAATTAACAAGAAGATATGAAGAAAACAGTATTTCTGTCATTTTCTGAGGAAAAATAACTGGCATATGCAGTACAGTCTACTGGTCAAGAAAAAGAGGACAGAGGCCAACTTAGTAAAAGGTCCTCGATCCTCAGAGTACACGTCTTGCTTCACAGAAACATTCAATCACAGAGCCGGCATGTATTTGACAGATTAAAGTTAGACAGCAAGGTTCTTCTTGACAAATGTGCTTATACAAAGACAACATTCTCAGTAAACTTGTAGGAGTAGGGCCTTGTGGCAAAACTCTTGCAGTACTGAGGTAAGATGCAGTGGCATAGGACATTATATGACAAAATTTTCTGTAAATTTGTATGAGTAGGGTCTTGTGGCGGAGCTCCTACAGTATTCAGGACAGATGTAGTGGCCATAGGCTTTTATACAATTTCAATAACCTTGTAGCATATTATATACACACACACACACACACACATATATATATATATATATATATATATATATATAAATATATATATATATATATATATATATATATATATATATCTATACACATATACACACACACACACATATGTATGTATATATATATATATATATATATATATATATATATATATATATACACAGATATACACACAATTGGTTATGAGTTAATATCCTAAGACTATAAATATCTTCTCCCCCCCTGCTAAACCACCCTCTGTAAAGGCAGCCTTCTTTTTCTGGCTGGAAATATTTAGCTCATACCTTCCAACTACAGCCTTTAAACTGCTCTTTGCTGATACTTTTTCTGCCATACTCACCTCTAGTGTTCTTTCCCGCTATGTTCACCCTACGAGCTCACCCTGCTCCCCTATGCTGCCCCCAATTCCAACCCACCCCTAGTACTCCTGGTTTTATTCTTATCTTACCCCACCCACTCAGCCTAATTACCCAATACCAGCTCCCCCTCATTACTCCTCCCACCTACAGCCATCCTTCTTAAACTCTGTAATCCGTACTCCACCCAATAATTATAGTCCCCTCCTCAGTCCTTAAATCTCTAGAATAACTCCATCACTTTTTAAACCCTTTCTTCTTCATAGACTTCTCTATTTTCCTAACCACTCATACCCCTCTCACTTTGCTCCAACATGGTCTCCTCAATTTATCACACCCTCCAGTCCCCCAGCCTCCACTTTCTGTTTCTACTTTCCTTATACTATGCTACCTCATATTCCACCTATGCTTGTCCAATACCACATACAAAGACAACTACCATGCAAACCCTCCTTGCCCCTCACTCTTACTCCAATTTCCACTCTATCTCTTCTTGTCTCATTCAGCCCAACCCTCTGCACCTATTCCACCTCAAACTCTTCCCCTCTAAAGTCAAGATACTGTCACCTGCTCCAGTCTACAATCTACCAAAATTCATGCCTGGCAGACCAATATGGCTAAATGATATCTCCTTCAACAACCTAGTCCAAGCTGGTGATACCCATCCTAACCCTGGTCCTACATCCTTTATTAACACCCAACCCTTACCCTCTTCCTCCTATCTCAACACCCTAAAGATTTTTACAATTAATGCACAAAGTCTAAACAAAGTACACCAATTTCAAGCTTGGTTAAGCCATAACCAACCAGATATCTTAGCCATCTCTGAAACCTGGCTCAACCCCTTTATCTCCGACTCTGAGATTCTGCCCCCAGGATTTCATTGTTTCAGTAATGACGGAATAAATAAAAAAGGTGGAGACACTGCCCTAGTCTACTCCAACCTTCTTACCTTAATTTCCCTCCAAATTCCAATTCCTCAATTCCAGAACACTGAATTAACTGCTGGAGTTTTAAAACTGAATAAACATAAAAATATCTGCATCATTGCCCTATATATCTCACCTGGTAACAATATCTCTACACTCGAAAATATTCTCCTATGGGCCTCTATTGAAATTAACTATGAAACTTATATCCGTGGTGATGTAAAAACTGACTGAAATAAAATCAATTGCCCCTCTCCCTCCCTATCCCTTAACCTCTATAACTTCACTCAAATAATCCTTTCAATCACTCGACCTAAAAAATGAAACCCTCCTGTATGCACTATAGATTAGATCCTAGTCTCAGATCCAAATAAAATAATAGATTCTGGCACAATTCCTGATACCTTCAGTGACCAAATTCCTGATACCTTCAGCGACCACCTCCCAGCCTTCATGCATCGCTCAACTAGTTCCTCCCCACACCATCATCAGTACATTCAAACTCAACCTCAGTAGCTTCAACCCAACTACTTTCTCAAATATTTTCAAACAAATGAACTGGCAAGTTCTAAACATCCTTTCTCTTGACAAGGCTGCAGATTACTTAAACTCTGTCTTCTTGATACTTTAAACTCACTAGCCCCACCAAAAAACAAAAGTATAAAAACTAAAACTGCTCCTTGGCTATCCAAAGAGACAAAACAGATTATGCACCACAAAGACAAACTATGGAAGCTTTACCAACACAATAAACTGGACAATACATTGCTCCAAAATAAACAGCTCCACAACTGTGCAAAACGACTAATCACCAAAGACAAAAAATCCTACTATATCAAACTTCAGTCCAATAACAATAAAAAAAAAACAAAAATTCTGGAACTCAGTAAACTCACTCCTCAATCCAGGCTCCAAGAATAATCCCTGTCCTGACCCAAGTAAATCTGATCTCGAACTAGGCTCTGAACTTAACTCATTTTTCATAGACAGTATTACTACCCTCAACAAGACCTTTCCCAATAATAACCCAACTGCTCTACACTCTCCCCCTTCTAACTCACCTCATCTTTTTGAACTCAAACCAATCTCCACTACCTTTATAAAACAACTTTGTCCAAACTTGAACCTTGCTCTAACGTTCCCAAAAATAATCAACCAATCCATAAAAGAATACTACATCCCCAAACTCTGGCGCTCAGCTTATATTCTTCCTCTTCATAAAGGAGGCAAAAATACCAGCATCTCAAACTTTCGGCCCATTCCCTTGCTCTCACCAATCTCCAAAATCCTAGAAAAATGCATCCACCTCCAACTTATGCCTTTCCTGACCCAAAACAATATTCTCACTCCTACCCAGCAAGGCTTCAGTCCAGGCCATAGCAAAGTAACTGCTCTACTCTCTTTCCTAGAAACCGTCAATCAAGCCCGAGATGCAGGCCACTTAATTTCTAATGTTTTACTCAATCTGTCTAATGCCCTTGATACTGTTTCCCACAAGCACCTTCTCTGTCATCTCTCAAACCTTAATTTCTCACATAATGCTTTATCCTGGTTCTCCAGCTATCTATCAGACAGATCACAGGCAGTCAAATGGAAGAACTCCATCTCTTCCTTCCTACCTACCCCAACTGGCGTACCACAAGGATCCATCCTTGGGCCAATGCTTTTTAACATCTTCATCAATAACTTTCACACTGCTATTCCTGATGCTAAAAGCAGTCAATACGCAGACGATTCAACCTTAGTCTGCTCTGCCTCAAACCTCTCTGAATTGCTGACTAAAACCCAAACTGCCTTCTCAACAACTGAAAACTGGATGTGCCAAAACTACCCCTCTCTCAATGCAAATAGATCAAAGATTCTACTATTCTCTCCCACAAAGACCCTCTCCTACGATAAAAACAACTTGAAAGTCTATAGTCAAACCAACTCACCTACAGAAGTAGTCCCCTCTGCCAAACTACTTGGCATTACTCTAGATGAACACCTCAAGTTTGATATTCATATTCAACAAAATATTAAGAAAACCCAACAAAAGATAGGTATGCTGTATAGGAATAATCGCTTTCTCTCCAACTCTACCAGGCAAACTCTGGCCTCGACATATATTCTTCCTTCCTTATTATATGCAGCCCCTCTCCTAACCAACCTGTCCTCCTCTATCACCTCTAAACAAGAAAACTGCTACAACAATCTCAAAACTTGCCTCTAAATCTAAAAATACCACCCATCACTGCCCAACTCTACAATCCCTGAATAGGCCTGAACTCCCA